>NW_007409842.1:0-647 GCF_000475195.1 Diaphorina citri
TATCAAATTAAAGGTCTTTTTACCAGGAACACGAAAATGGTGGTGCAAATTTTGTCAAAAAAAAAAAAAAAAAAAAAAACCAAAAAAACTGGTTTTTGGGGGATTTTTTTCACATTTTCTCACACAAATGAGCTCTGATCTTGAAATTTGTCGCGACGACCTATGAACTCAAAGCGAGAAAGTTTTAGATAACACTTCAGTCGTTAAGTTAAGACCGGTTTTAGCGTCACCTATGTTAAGCTACGCCGAGCAAGGCCAATAAATGGATGGGTGACTTGAACCTTATTTTAGCGTCATCTATGTTAAGCTACGCCGAGCAAGGCCAATAAATGGATGGGTGACTTGAACATTATATTGGGAATAAAGGGAGAACAGGCTCTAGTCTTGATTTTAAATCATTACATAAAATTAAAATCAAAAAATCAAATCAAGAATAATACCTAATAAACTGAATATTAAACAAAATAGGTAGGTACATAAATACTGATTTTCTTTAACCAAGATCGAAAAATTCCCGGAGGGACGCGGGCCCCGCTTGTTCTCCTGTGGTTTAGTTCAGGACTTCAGCCGCTAATACGGGGTTCTCACGTTCAACTTTTTAGTCGTTCAACTCAGAGTTGTTCAACAAAAAGTTGAAAGTGGCATGA
>NW_007409843.1:0-647 GCF_000475195.1 Diaphorina citri
TAAAAAGACCTTTAATTTGATATATAGGTCGACCAGGTTTGGATAAGTCCTTCTATGGAGACATACCACACACAGACGAACACCGAAGCGAATACAATAGTCCGTCCCTTATACCTTTTTATTACTATTGTAATAAATAAAGGAAAGGGACTAAAAAGGAACCCCAATGATCTTTTTTCATCATTATTATTAAATTCATGTCAATGTTGCAGATATTGTAGCAAAATATTGGGATCCTAGGGGGAAAATGACTTCATTGTCAATTTCCGCATTTGTAACCAACAACCGCCAGCCTAGTTAGCTTGGTTGGTAGCGCTTCTGCCACGTAAGCGCTATTTGATGCCGGGAATTCGATTCCAGCCCGGGGCGGATTTTATTCTGAACGGATAATGTCCGTTTTCAAAACGGCTGGCTTTCTCCTATCCTGTCTTTCTTTTCGATTTCGGGACGATAAGACCTTGGCAGTTACAGTTCCCTCTGTCAAACCTCTTGAAAAATGCTCTCTGTGGTAAGATCGCGGGCATAAGTCAATGAGAAGGCCCGTTCACACTTGGTCACTTACCCGTCTCCCCCCACACGCATCCCGTCCATCATATATCGTCACATTCCGATGGTTCGTCTCCTTGTATCAAATAGCCATACACTTA
>NW_007409844.1:0-647 GCF_000475195.1 Diaphorina citri
CTTATACCTAGTTTATAGTACTTACCTACAACATGATAAAAACAACAAAAAAGAGGTTCCAATTGAGTTAAATTGTGATTTGAGAGAAAGGAATTCATAGAAAGCTATGTAGGTATCAGAGGTACTTTACAATTAATTGTTCGCTTTCCTGTTTTAATCAACAAAAAAATATTAATTAAACTGTGGTACCCCTTGAGGACAGGAAAAAATATATGTAATTCAGGACAATAGTTCGAAAATAGCATTCCATTTCCTCTTTCCGAAAAGGTACATTTCGTCCCTTGGAAAGCAAAGAGGTGCAAGTTCTTGTTGAATTCGTAGGCGCTTCTGTGTCTGTATTGGTCACGGGGGCACGGTTGGTCCAGTGGTAACGCGCTTGCTTGCCATGCAGAAGGTCCCAGGTTCGAATCCCACCATCGACAAAAATTTGTACTACAGTTGATCGGTGACAATCGACTGCCCTGTTTTACACCTCTAAATGAGGGCAAACCATCACGACTCAGTTGGGTTTGAGGTTCAACTTTCAACCTCAAACCTATGCCTTCTCCTACCCTTCTCTGTTCCAAACTTTTTTTCCCAAAGAAAAGAACGTTTTTGGAGTTTTCTCCTTGTGTTTACCTACATTATTTCCATTACACGAGCCATAA
>NW_007409845.1:0-647 GCF_000475195.1 Diaphorina citri
AGATATTGTAAAAGTTAGGGTAAATAAGCATCAATCAATAGGATAAGGAAAGTCGTGTGATGTTCACACCAGATTTTTGGTGATCAGATTTTGGACAGTCGTGGTCCCTTCATAGTTCCCTGGACTCACTAGGTATTACCTGGGTTAGTTTGTTTCCTCTTAGACTCAAATTTCGGAAGGTTTGCAGCCACACCGCTCCCTCTAGCCTATCAATAGATTTGATGGGATTATAATCCACAATAAGATCCAGGATATGACTGTAGTGCTGATTGGTGAGAAGCAGGGAGATATCTGTGATCTGGAAATCGAATTTTTGTTTTTCATTATAGGTAGAAACACACTAGTATCACGTCACCTGAGCTCACGTGAGTTCACGTGACGTGATAGTAGTGTGTGTGTGTCTACCTTTACAATCTTGCAAGATTCTTGACTACAATGTATAATCCATTCATGCTTTGATCACAATAATTTCGTCAGCCTGGTTAGCTTGGAACGTAACGCTTCTGTTTTGTAAGCGCTAGGTCGCGGGGTTGATTCCCGCCCGGGGCGAACTTTATCCTGAACAGATAAGGTTCGTTCTAGGAACAACTGGCTTTCTCCTATCCTGTCTTCCTCTCTCTTCGCTTTCGGGACGATTAGACCTCCGT
>NW_007409846.1:0-647 GCF_000475195.1 Diaphorina citri
AGGGTAAAAGAACACTCAAATAAGCATCATTCAATAGGATAAGGAAAGTCGTGTGATGTTCACACCAGATTTTTCTCTTCGCCTTACCTTCTTCTGCGGATATGTACATAAAGAGAGCGCGGGACACACAGTGATGGAATCCAAAGTCCATGCAGTCTATCAAATCAGACAGGTCCTCGGTGAAATACTTGTGAATGGTGGCATTAGATGATTCCAAACATAGGGTGTACTCGTTGCGAGCCTTCAGAGCATTGAGTTTGGCGTTGAAATATTTGTTCTTCCTCTGTGCAAATCAAAGAAATCATTAAAATGAATGAAATGAAATGAAAAGGATCATTAAAATGAATGAAATGATTCTGTCAGTGGTACTTATGTTTGTTTTATAGTAACCATCGCTAAATGACATTGAAGTTGTGTTATGTACATAACCTCAGTAACCTAGTTTTAAGTTCATTATTGTATCAAAGTAATATTACTTATTAGCTTAAGTCAGCTAGATTGTAATTAATAATAAATGTCCCACAACGGGTAATTTGTTAAGAAAAAAAAAGTCTGACTTGTAATTCTTGTCCATTTCAGGTTTGAGCCGAAGAAGGGGTTCTTCTGTCAAGTGCTGAATACAGATAGGACCAAGTGTTTGGGCAGAA
>NW_007409847.1:0-647 GCF_000475195.1 Diaphorina citri
ACCGAAGCGAATACAATAGTCCGTCCTTTATACCTTTTTATTACTATTGTAATAATAAAGGAAGGACGGACTAAAAATACATAACTCTGAAGTAGACTACACATTAGACGGACGGCCGTCCATTGAGCCGATCTGGTTCGTCGGAATGGTCCGCCGAACGGGGTACTCCTAATGTGTAGTCTGCTTTACCATGTAGGAGTGTATCCGCAGTTAGACTATGAATATACCTATTAGAAGAACTTTATGAAAGTCTGATGATTAAACAATCCTATATTTACGTTCCAATAAACACAAGGTGTCATTTTAATCTCTTGACGTTCGCACAATTTTCGCTTACTGGGAGGCTAGCCAGAAAGATTAGAAAGCAGAAGAGGCAATTTTTCACGTTTGATTTCACTTCCTTGGACGCAAAACAGAAAATTTCGAAAGCAGATGAAATCTATTGGGGCCGTGATTTGGACTCTCTATTGGGCCGTGATTTGGACTCTCTATTCAGGCCGTGATTTGGACTCTCTATTGGGGCCGTGATTTGGAATTTCGGAACTCCCGTGATTTGAATCTCTTGATCCCGCGCCTGACCGAAACAATATTAGCGTCACACCTTTTCGTCATTTCACAAGTCTCAGATAAGGATAACTCTCGTCATA
>NW_007409848.1:0-647 GCF_000475195.1 Diaphorina citri
AACTGAGACGGTTCCTGATGGTAAGACGACGCAAGTAGACGCTGTAAACGAGACCTTGCCAGATGCACAGAAACAGAAGAACCTCTACACAAAAAGCAAGTACTCTAAGCGAAGAAAGCTCCGAAGAAATTCTAAACTTCCCGTGCGAAATCTGTCTCTGAGCGACACGGAAACTTTGAACATACATCCTTCCCTGACCATCGTTGGGAAAGCGCCAAAAGGAAAATCTCCCAGTAGAAAGCTAAAATCTAAGTCCACCAAAAAGTCCGCAGAAGCCTCTGACCACTTGAGTGTACCAGGAGTTCCGGAACTCCAGAGTGAATCAAAATCCAGTAACGCCAACAGTAAGAACCGAAAAGCCACCAAATCCAAAGTCTCACTTAACGCTTGCATCAAAATCCAGTAACGCGAACAGTAAGAACCGAAAAGCCACCAAATCCAAAGTCTCACTTAACGCCGGCAGAGGGAGCTCCCATAACATATCACTCAAAGACGGTAACAAAGTATTACTTCGTGATGACACATCGATCGAAGCCGGAGACAATGATTTACAACACAACAACCTAGATTTGGCTGATAGCAACGACCTCTCACGGAGTGAAGTCAAACCATCAAACGCCAAACTATCTTCCAAGGAGGACATCCAA
>NW_007409849.1:0-647 GCF_000475195.1 Diaphorina citri
TAGCAATGAAACAACTGCTAAAACTCGTGTGGTCTGTGTCGTAGCATGCCCATCCCTTAGTTTGTCCCTCATTAGATGTCCGAGAAAAGACACAGTAGAGTCTAGCTGGAGAAGTACAGTTTAGCAACAGGGCATTTCCCCCCTGACTGACTTCTTTCATAAATTGGACTATAGACTTTTCTTTTCTACCTCATCCCTTCTCATCTCCCTTTTCTTTGTGCATGTAAACGAGAAGATTGTATGGGTGTATTATCTGTATAATACATAGGTAGTACTCGTATATAGGAGTATAAGGGATATATCTGTATAATACATAGGCAGTGTAGAGGTAGGTAATATAGGTATACCGCGGTGAAAGCTCATATTTATGGCGGTACAATATGCGTACCTAACGCAATGAAAGTTCAAAATCCTTTTTGGGGCACAAGAATCTTTGTATTAGGTCTTTACACTGGCAAAGTTCAGTTTTGAAATTACCCTATTGGTACCTATCAGTTAGGGATTTACATATTCATTCTCTACCACCCAACTCTTGAAGATTTTAATTCAATTATTAATTTGTCTACAAGAAAATGTTACAGGAAATAGAGGAAAGGGACGACCCAGAACCCATTGGCTTCAAAACCTTACCCAATGGTACAATGTAT
>NW_007409850.1:0-646 GCF_000475195.1 Diaphorina citri
AATTTTATTAGGTAGGAAGAAAGTTGCAGTGTGCACTCTACCAACTAACAGCAACCCACCACCAGTATAAGTTATTTGTAAATGGGTTTGAGTACCAATGTCAAACTGTTTAAGGTCCACAAAGGAGTGTATCTACTACCTACAACCATGTTCAACTGCCTTGAAAAAACACAAGCTTCAAAAACATTTCCCATAACTTTTAAAACCAAAGGTGAGGCAGATCAAATTTGGTGGTAATTATTCAGAAGCCATGACAATGAAAAAGAAAGCTCCTCCTCTTTGTGTTTAACCTAACCCTATAATAAAACCAGTCACTGCTCATTTGTGACAGCTCCTTCATGTAGCAATTTTCCCATTGACATGACTTCTGAACTAAGTACCAATTTGTTTACCTGAGGTTCTTGTTGCACAACCTGGCTGGTATACTCTGCCAATGCTCTCTTCTTGATATGAGTTGCCATGTTTTATGGATGTGTTCGTTGTATTATTGGGGAATAAATACTTTTACATGTGTACCATTACACCCCTGAAAGTTAGAAGAAAACAATCATTCCAAAAGTTTTTTTTGAAAATAAGATTCACAACCGGTGCACCAGCTAGAGTCCACCGGTTGATATAACACTGGTGGATTGGTGGATAAAAAAAA
>NW_007409851.1:0-646 GCF_000475195.1 Diaphorina citri
TAAAATGTAAATGTACATTTTACATTTTGCATTTTGCATTTTCCATTTTGCATTTTGCGGTTCGCACATCTCTGGTAAATATACCCATGAAGGGTGTGTGATGACTATTTACCGTAATAATCCATGTCTAGTGATCAGTGACACTGATGGTCCAATGCTCCCTAATCACCTCACATGACTATCAATCCGTAAGCTCCAGAAATCTCAATATTGTATTCGACTAGAATAACTGCTCTGTGAGGCAAGAACTTGTTTACCTTAAGGTATCTAGCCAATTTAACACGAAGAATTGATCGAAAATGTCATGCAGTTAATTTCTGAAAAAGGCAAATGTGATTTGTTCAACTTTACGAACCCGATTAAACTCGGTAGCAGTGATTCTCAGCCGATGTCAGTCAGTGGGGATGTCCTATCTTGGACTAGATTTGGACGGTTATCAGAAACTTTTGCAGGTCCCACAAGGTGTAGTTTATGAACAACAAGTGACTCAATAGTGTGGGATGGTGGAAAAATCCTGGAATATGTTCTGTATTCACTCCTAAAGGTGTTTCCAAACATAGTCGATCCACATCGATCGATAACAGTCCTAACTGATAGTTCGATGCTAACCTCTATCACAAACTAGGAGCTTACGATGAGACTCGAG
>NW_007409852.1:0-646 GCF_000475195.1 Diaphorina citri
TCTCTAGCTCTTACCGTTCTCGAGATATTTTGTTTACAGACAGACAGACAGACGTTTTTTTTTTTGGTAATGTTCAAGCACAGACACACACACGGACCAATGGCTGAAACTTTGGATTTAGGCTCTAGGGACCTCAAAACGTGGAAAAAATACCACAAAATTTGCTTGAAAACGTCACCGCGATATGTGATGTTGAAGAAAACATGCACAGTTAGACAGAAAACGTTCTCTCTGAATGCATTCTTGTTCTTTTCCCGTTCCAACGGGGTTGGTATTTGTCTTCATTTTCGTTAGATCAGCAGCTGAGTTTGCAGACTTATCTATTGTGAAAGCTATGCTGATTTTCATCTATCTTGGTGAGAAGGGAGGGAATCTTCGTAGTTAGAAGGTAGAAGGAAAGAAATATCAAAGTTTATTAGTTCCCTCGGATGCATTCTTGATCTTTTTTCATTCTAACGGGGTCGGCTTTTGTGGTTAATGGTTATAGTTCGATCGGCAGCTGACTGATTTTCTTTGAGGCTAACATTAGATTCTGGTGAAAATATTTGAAGATGGAATGCCCTTCCTCAGTCCTCCAACCCTCACTATTTGGCGGGGGAGAATGTCTCCTCTTTGAGTTACATAAACATAACTCTTCTGGGGGAAA
>NW_007409853.1:0-646 GCF_000475195.1 Diaphorina citri
CGATTTCGGGACGATTTCAAAGTCATCAAGCCCAAAAACCTTAGGCCAGCCTAACTATGCAAGATAGTGTGCCTGCCTTGTAAGCGCTAGGTCGTGGGTTCGATTCCCGCCCCGATAATGAAATTTCCATACCTTTTCCTCCTCAGATATTGAAATGGACACTAACCCGCCTCTATGAGACCAATGTACCCGGTAACTTCTTTCGGCCTGTACACACTTATACGCTAAACCCTAAGTCTGTCACCTCAGGAGAGCTTTATGGGGAAACTAACTTAACCACTATGGAATGGAAAGATGGACTTATTGGGATATTTACTCGCACTGCTGTACAGGTAAGTGATGGTTGGTGTAGTTGACTTGTAGCACAGAGGTTTTGGGTTCAAAGTTCGTTAATTACCTTCAGTGTCCTCAATGAGCAAATCAACATATACAATGAAATTAGGATAGAAATGATACCCAGGTATCATCCTCCGTATTATTTTTACCAAGTATTGTTTGTGCTCCGTGTTTATAAACCTTTCATTAACCGATTTTAACACATAACTCGATTTCGCAAAAAATGTCACTTGTACCCTTTGTGAACTAGGTTGTACAATTAGGTTTATTACTTTCTGAGATTGTGAGAGTTAAGGGACTTTTTAGTGTA
>NW_007409854.1:0-646 GCF_000475195.1 Diaphorina citri
GGAGTTAGGTGATAGGAAACCTTCTGTTCTCTTACAACACATGAGAGCATTGTCAGGCAACAATTTGTCAGATACATTTCTGAAGAGCCTGTTTGTGCAACGTATGCCCAGTCAATATAGGCCTGTCCTTGCTGCTAACATCAACCTTGACATAGATGCTTTAGCAACCTCCAGGCTAGAATATATACGTCAGGCTTGTCCAACCCGCGGCCCGCGAAGGCCCGCCTAAAAAAAAATGAACGAAAATGAGACATAACAGTAAATATACTAAATAAAATAATTAATGCATGAAAATTACTTCAAAGCAAATATAATGGAAATCATTGGCGAATTTGATAGGAGATTTGCTGAATTTGACAGACTCAAAAAAGTGTCGTTTTGTACACAAACCCAATGAATGCTCCTATTGAACAACAAGATCCAAAATATCAAATCGAACTCTGTGAACTCCAAGCTGACCCGGAATGAAGTAGGACCGGAGTTTTTCAAACTACTTGATAGAGACCGATTTCCAAACCTCAGGTCTCTTGGACTGAAGATTACTTCCATGTTCGTGAGTTCTTATATGTATGTGTGAGAGTGCTTTTTCCACCATGAAGTTTGTGAAGAACAAACAAAGAGCCAAACTTACGGACGAGTCCCTATC
>NW_007409855.1:0-646 GCF_000475195.1 Diaphorina citri
TTTTTTTTTTTTTTCTGAGAGAGGCTTACGTCACTGTATAACTGCCAAGGTCTTTTTTATAGGTTTGATAGAGGGGTATCTGCTAGGGTCTTAACCCCAAAAGCGAAGAGAGAAGAAAGACGGAAAAGGAGAAAGCCAGACGTACCGAGAACGAACCTTATCTGTTCGTATCGTATCGAACAAATCGTATCGAACGACGTATCGAACAAAATCCGCCTAGGACGGAGATCGAACCCGCTACCTAGCGCTTACAAAGCACCCGCGCTACTCTCCAAGCTTAGGATGGTTCACGAAGGGACTTCAATGAACATTGCGATTAAAAAAAAAAAAAAAAAAAAAAAAAAAAAAAAAAAAAAAGAAACTGAAGATGTCGAATTCCTCCTTCACGAATAAATAGGAAGAGGAGGAAGAGGTCTAGGAACAGAACGAAAAGGAGGAAGAGAGAAAGCAAGAGGACGAGGAAGAAGGGAAAGGAACAAGAAGAGAAATAAGACAACGAGGAAGGGGTAAAGAAATTCAGAGAAAGAGGGAGGGATTAGACGAAATAATAGGGCTAAGGGAAAGAGGTTGTCGCCAGCCTAGTTAGCTTAGTTGGTAGTGCGTCTGCCTTGTAAGCGCTAGGCCGCGGGTTCGATTCCCGCCCGGG
>NW_007409856.1:0-646 GCF_000475195.1 Diaphorina citri
CGACAAAACGGTTAGAGATATTGTAAAAGTTAGGTTAAAAGAACACTCAAATAAGCATCATTCAATAGGATAAGGAAATTCGTGTGATGTTCACACCAGATTTTTTTTTTCTTTTCACAAGATTCAATTAATCACGCCTACAGCCCGTTCTACAAATGGTGGGAAGATGATTAAGGTGTCTCCAGAAAGGTCTCGTCGAGGAGAAGTGCCTTTTCTTGGTTTCATCTTCTTAGCTCTAAAGGGAGACCCGCTAGGGAGGAAAAAGTGACTTTGAGGGGAAAAATTCTAAATTATCGCTCGAGTTGATTAATAAGGGAGTTTTGTGCAGCTTCGAGATAGTTGTTGCAGTGTCCGAGCGGTAAGGAGTGTGGTTTCTGACAAAGTTCTGAGTGGGTGGGGTGGGGGTTCGAATCCCACTGTGATCTTTTTTTTTACATAATTTTATCATTTAAAAATATTTTATGGATTGCCATAGTTACTTTTTTCTTAATTTTATAGTTGAAAAAAAAATAATAATAAAAATATGAAAAATGATTTTCATGTATGTACCTACATTATCATTATCTTCTTTTTTTTTCAATTCAATTCAATTCAATTAATATTTATTGTATTGATAAAACTCATTACATACAATTTGCATAGGTAT
>NW_007409857.1:0-646 GCF_000475195.1 Diaphorina citri
TCGCTGCATCCGAGGTTTTGATGTTCAAGGTTTCAATAATTCCATATCCCAAGTTCAATCAATAAAGAGAGATACAACCAACATCCGGAATTATTGTAAACAAGATTGCCATGAAAGGTACTGTATCAGATCAAGTACCTACCTTGAAGTAAAAAGATACTAAAGGCTCTAAAAAGATAACTTCATTGAAAGGAGCACTCGAAAGTATCAGATCCTAAATCATATAATAGTTTCAGATGGTATCACTCATGTTTATCAGATGCTATCGTCTGATATCCGGACCTTTTCGAAGTCCTTTTGTCTCTATTTGAACCTGTAAACAGCTGAGGTTTAGGTCATATTGTAACCATTTTTCTGTAACATCCTGAAGTGGGGCATTTAAAATTGGTAGGTAATGGTAATAAAATGGAGTAACTAACAGAACTATGGGTGGAAGTTTAAATACCTACAAAGAAAAGTTACTTCTAGCAAACTGTTTTTCTTCTCAAGTTGGATCTTCTCTAGAAGTGCTTTTGTTTCTAGAAATTCTACGTAGGAAGTAGGCACTAAAAAGCCAATGTTTTCACACTTCCTTCAAAGTAGGTTCTTCTCAGAATGCCAGCCACTCTCAGACGGTCTGATAGGCCTTCGTCTGTGGTGACATCTG
>NW_007409858.1:0-646 GCF_000475195.1 Diaphorina citri
GGGGGGGGGGGGGGGGGCTTCCCCCCTCGAGCTTCATTTTTCTTCTTTACCATAGGCCAGACTCAGACTCCGAAAATTGGAGCATTCACCCGATTTCACACCTAAAATAATAATAATAATAAATAAAAAAAAACTGGATACTCCCCGTAAGATCACTTCAAAAAGATCACTCCGAGGCTTAAGTGTAGGAGTAAACAGACCTAAAGGATGGGTTTAAGGTTCTACGAATACCAATATCCAGGTTATATTGAACAAGTTATTTGTGTCCCGAGTTTTTTCTTACTTCATGGAATATCAATGGATACTTACCTATCCTAGGAATTGTGAATTCCTCTCAACACCCCTAAAACGGGATTCCTTAATCCTAAAATAGGATTTCTCCCCTTCTCTGGACGACGAGACGACAAATTTCCAGGAAAACCTTGACGTGTCTGACGTCATCGCCTGTGGCAAACTTTTACATGACACATGTGCGGTAGGTAGATTAACACATGAAAGTAGGGAACTTCAAGTTCAACCAATATCCCTAGTAATAGTACCATAATCTAGGGTTCTCATACCTGAGGGAAACATTTTGCCACTGCTTTTTCCCCTTTTTCAACTTTTTTTTTACTTTCTATTTTTTTTTTTTTTTTACAAGAACTTT
>NW_007409859.1:0-646 GCF_000475195.1 Diaphorina citri
GAGGAAAACTATTGCATAAAGCTCCGAGTGTATAGAAATAATTTGGCATATTCTAATACGGGTTTTTGTCTATTTCCCTTAATGCAACTTGTGTTTCCCTCCCTTTTTCCTTTTTTGTCTCTCCTTCTTGTTGTTGTTGTTGTTGCTATTCGAAAAGGAATATTTTGTAGCGTCTAGCGTTGTACTTCTGGCTGTATTGAGTTTTGTAAGGACTTAAAACTAAATGCGTTTTACACCCCAACTCAGCCTTTGTCCCAAGAAGTTTTCATCATAAAGAAGACTTCCATAAGAAAACATTGTTAGTTAGCGTCACCCTTTTAAATTCTAAAATCCAGATCATAATCATGTTCTGACCTTCTTTGTACACTGTAATCCTAATTACTTTATTGCATTACGTGAAGCGAATATCTTGTTCTGACCTTATTTGTACACTGTAATCCTAATTACTTTATTGCATTACGTGAAGCGAATATCCAAGCTCATTAGCTTCCCTATTGGACCATGTTTACTCTATTATCCTTAAGGTTAACTGTTTGCCAAAGTACGAGTTTTCCTCTTCCTACTTATTTGTAATATCTAGAAGACCTGAAGAAAAAATTTGTGCTCGTATCTAAAAATTTTGTTCGGGGTGCGCAAAAAGATCTGT
>NW_007409860.1:0-646 GCF_000475195.1 Diaphorina citri
TCACGTCCGGAAGATGAGTTTGTTTACTTCGCGAAACGTCAAATCGTGGGTACACGACTTCTGGATTCTGGCATCATGATCGTAATTATAGGTACAAAATTATCTTTATAGGTAATAGGTACAACAGGTACTTTGGTACTTAGGTACTTCTTTCTCTTCTTCTTCCTCGTCTTCTTCTTCTTCTTCTTCTTTTTCTTTTTCTGGTTCTTTCTTTGTTCAGTCAGAGGGAACCGACCTGACGAAGTCTGCTGTTTTTTTTCGTTCTTCTTCTTCCTTTTTCCTTAAAATCGAAACCCACGAGTAGGTACTTAAATATAATTTATGTAGGTATACTTACCTACCTAGGTAGATAGATAGGTATATCAATTACTTGGACAGAAAAAACCTAGATAGAAATCAAGGTCAATGTTTATTATTATGAAGTACCTACCTACCTACCTACAGAAGTACCTAATGTATACTTGGAGTCTTGGACCTTCGAGAACAGTGAGCCTTATTCCTTCATACATACCTTCCTACCTTACCTACATAATATGTAGATACGTACATGAGGGTTTCTGCACCCTGAGAGAAGAGGTTTCATAGAGGGAACTCAGCTCCCATGGCGTAGTGGTCACTGTGCTCGCCTTGCACGCGGGAGACCTGG
>NW_007409861.1:0-646 GCF_000475195.1 Diaphorina citri
GGAAGATAGAATATAGGAAGAATCTGACCACAAGGTGATGGGCAGGATGGCAGGAGAAGGTTTTTACCTCAAACGTTGGCGAAATGGTCAATTCATCCCTATGTTGCATCTTATATTCTTTGGAATTGGGTTCTTGGTACCATTTGATGTATTTTCAGTTCACATTTCACGTCAAATATCTGGAACAATTCACGTGTGTCTAATAAAATGTGCTGACTGCACTGCACTAGCATCCATAAATAGTTATCTTCCAACTTGCAACAACTGCTGACCATGTGTACATTACTCGTGTAATGTGTTATCCATCCCATTTACTAAAGAACTTGCTACCGTACTATCCAGGACAATACAAAATCTCACACGCATGCAGAGAGGAATGTTTATTGGCATCTTGAACATGGTTATCATCAACAGCAGGCGCACCATCAACATCATCGATAATTACTACCAGATTGTTGTCTAACCTAATGAGAGAAGCAGCCGAGCTAGATCGTATTGAGGTCGTCTTTAATACAATCACCAAGAACTTCTTCTCCAACTCATTCGGCCTTGATTACTTTCACTGCCTTCTCCTGAGATGCTGTGGTATATTCTTGTGATGTAAGACTTAACCTGGATTGGTTGCCATTAGATCCAATGGTTTCCG
>NW_007409862.1:0-646 GCF_000475195.1 Diaphorina citri
CGTCTTATGAGATAAGTATTCTAATGCGTCTGTGAATAAGAATTTACCTATTTGCACTTATAAGGAATCCCTAATACACTTTGTTGCCTTAGCTCCTTTATATCCAATCTTGGAGGTGCTTTTAAATGCTGTAGGGTGTAGGGGGTTGTTTCAATTTCGAAGGACAAAGCGGGTTAAAGCCTAAGTTCTCAGTCCAAGTTTGTATTGTCATTGCATTATAGGTATTTACTTATCAGCTGATAATTAATAATACATTTATATAATCATGTATTTATTTATATTTTCAAAAATAAATCAGTAACAATGCAGTTCTATAAATCATAAATGAAAGCTTGAATGTGACCTGCATAAATCATTATCTATTTTTTTATTTCCTGAAACAATATATGCTCTTAGGTAGTAGGTATATAAATAATACCTATTCATTAAAATGGAATGAAATTAGGGTAGAATAAAAGCATAGAATACCGGAAGGTAGGTATTATAGCTATATACCAGTACCTTTAGGTACTCACGAATGGCAAATACAAAACGTAATTTTAACCTTTTCGGGAAAATGTAAAACAATTTGAACAAATATTAATAATTTATTGTTATGATTTCGAGTGTACGTAGGTACCTAATTAATTAAAAGCGGAAAATGAAT
>NW_007409863.1:0-646 GCF_000475195.1 Diaphorina citri
TAACTCACGAATCTGTTTTATCTACATGGTTGGGTTGAATGGCAGAGATTGCCTAAGGCAGTAATCTCTCCTTTTGTTAAAATTGTACCTAACTTTATTAATTGTATGAATTTGAACAAATAAAGAGTCTGTTTAAAGCGATTTCTCAGAAATATACCTAAAGGGGGTTTTTCTTTCTTTTAGTTCCTTAGTGCTAAAGTCGTGTGATGTTAAAACCAGATTTTTTTTCTCCTTCAAGAAAATTGAAGCTTTTTCTGATTGAATTTTCACACCGAACGCCAGGTTTCCCACCCATGAAATTGCTCTGGCTTTGTAAATTGTTTACTTTACAACATATAGGGATACAACATATTATGTAACATATTTATATACCTACAACATATTTACATATGCCGTGGTGGGGAAATAATACAACATGTGCTGGGGCTGGGGGTAAGTGGTGTACGAGTAAATCGAATTTTTGTTGTCAACAGCAGCTTCACTGGATTGATTTTGCACCCCTAATGGCATCCTATATACCTATACATGTCTTGTGTTATGTGTACATTTTTTAAGTTTAAAAAAATCCGGTGTGAACATCACACGACTTTCCTTATCCTGTTGAATGATGCTTATTTGAGTGTTCTTTTACCCTAACTTTTACAAT
>NW_007409864.1:0-646 GCF_000475195.1 Diaphorina citri
AAAAAAAAAATAATAAAAAAAAATAACACAAAAAAAATGAAAAATCAACCCACGTCGCGGATTGCTCGCGGAAGTAGAGAGGGAGGGGAAAGAAAATCATAGAGGAGGAGGAGGAGAAGGAGGACGAAAAATAGGGGGGAGGAGAAGGACGAAAGGTGGGGGGGAGGAGGAAGCAAAGGATGAAGGGTTGAGAGTTCCTACTTGCAGAGAAGGAGAAGAAAATGGAGAGACGGAGGAGGAAGAGAGGGAGAGAAGGACGAAAATGAGGGTTTGGCGGAAGATGAGAAGAGAAATATGCTAGGAAAAATCTTCAGGAATTTCGTCCGTCCGTGTTGCCTCGGTCGGATTTCGGGCTACGAGCGTGCTCTGCCAATACAATACCCACGAATAGAACTGTTCCGTTCGTTGTTCAGAAAATAATAATAATAATAATACCTAATAATAATAATAAAAAAAAAATGTTCCATGCTCACGTCTCGAAATGTTATGGATAGGTATGTTAAAAAAAGTGAAAAAATACAGGAGAGAGAGAGAGAGAGAGAGAGAGAGAAGGAAAGCTACAATATACGAGAGAAAGAGAGAAGGAAAAGAGAGAGATAGATAGATAGAGAGAGAGAGAGAGAGAGAGAGAGAGAGAGAGAGAGAG
>NW_007409865.1:0-646 GCF_000475195.1 Diaphorina citri
CAAATCCTGTTACTTTAAATCAAAAGGAAAATGAATAAGGAAAATCCTGTTACTTTAAATCAAAAGGAAAATGAATAAAAATGCTCTTGAACCTTACAAACAAAAGCTTTAAAGTTAAGAATTTCACACATGTCAAAAACATTTCTTAGAAGTTAGAAAAAAGCCAAGCCAATTTAGAAAACCATCAAGATCTAGGTCATTCTAGGTACACCACCACCAGCTTTAAACTTTAAATCAAAAGGAAAATGAAAATGAAAAAATACACTCTTGAACCTTACAAATAAAAGCTTTAAGTCAAGAATTTCACACATGTCAAAAACATTTCTTAGAAGAGAAAAAAGCCAAGCCAATTTAGAAAACCATCAAGATCTAGGTCATTCTAGGTACACCACCACCATTTTAGATCTTGGCGTACAAGCACCACTCTTCTTGGGAGGACTGGATTTAGGTATGTAGGTATGAGACATTAATACATTACCCCGACATACATTGTAGCGTGGTTTAAACTCTTAAGAAGTTGATGATTTTTAAACCAGTATTTAAACCAGATTTTTAAACCTGTGAGCCCAGGATACCTGCTATTAAAATACCAATATCATGTATGTAGGTACGGAGGTACTTTGTAGTTGTATGTGCTTGTATTTTT
>NW_007409866.1:0-646 GCF_000475195.1 Diaphorina citri
AAATGTCCAACACACATACAAAAGTCTTCAATCAGTTAACCTTAAAAAGTAGTACCTAACGTTGGTTTTCATGTCATATTTTATCAACGTCAACGAGGACCATTAGAAGATGTCCCACATACCTACCTATTTCGACTGGCTTTTCTCACCCATGTCCTACATATTTCGCCAGTCTAGCACTTTATTCAAACTTCTTTTCCTTTTCAGGAAATACGGTGTTGTAGACACAGGACGGTTTTGTTTCGAGGGAGGATCTCGCTGTGGCAAGGGAGAAGGACTGTTCATACTAATCACGGACCAAGCAGAGGAGCTGTCCCGAACTTTCAAGCTGGCCGCTGAAGGGAAGATAGCTTCCAAGAGGAGAACCATTTCCAGGAATATGTCAGGTAAGAAAACTTAGTATTTATCATTTCTAGTGGTAACACAGTTCAATAGTCCTGAAGAAAAAATGGACGGCATTTAAGGGACACAGAGACCGCCTTACAATAATGTTAGCAGCTTTACAGTCAGATCTGTAGGTAATTCGGTGTATAAAAACTTCGAAGGTTCTTTTAAATAATATCCACGTTCATTCTCTGAGAGGTTCAATACTTCAGAAACATTCAGAAGGCTTCATTTTGAAAATTGGTCTGACAAAGTTCAGAGG
>NW_007409867.1:0-646 GCF_000475195.1 Diaphorina citri
AGAGTTTTAGCGGCAGCGAACAAAAAAATTGTTTACAGGTAAAAAAAAAATAATAAAATAAAAAACCTTTAAAATAAAAATCTAATTTTTAATTTCATTTTTAAGAACGTAGATCACAGTCGTGTTTATTCATTTATTAAAGATGAGTTTTTCACCGCCTTTTTTATTTCGTAGCAATGAAACAACTGTTATTTTAGACTCATGTGGTCTGTGTCGTAGCATGCCCATCCCTCTCATCAGAAGGGCGAGAAGAGACACAATACTTCCCATTTAGAGTCAACAGCTGGGTCAACACGAGAACATCAGAAAGTAACCCGTTGAAATATTTGCAATCGAAAAACGAGTACAAATTTTTGTCAATGGTGGGCATCGAACTCGCGACCTTCTGCTTGGCAAGCAAGCGCGTTACTAGTGGGCTGACCGTGTTTACAGCGTCATATCAATTTTATGTTTGTCTGCTTTGGGACATTTTTCATGCATAGCAACTGCAATCTTAAACTGCTCAATTTGCTTTTTTTTATGATTGACCTCTTTTGCGATAGCTCGAGAAATAAACGGTTCGGCCCAGGGCCGAATTAAGGGGGCCCGAGCCTTTCTCGACCTTCATTTTATCTCCTTTACTGTAAGCCAGGCTTGAATTCCGGAC
>NW_007409868.1:0-646 GCF_000475195.1 Diaphorina citri
TGCATTCTGCCCGCCCACCTCACCTGACATCTACAGGAACATACTATGTAATTATTGGCCAAATGGTTGGGAATTTAATGGCTATATCAAAATATCCCATTAGGTGCGTTTATCACCAGGATCGGATCTTAATAACCCCAACATTATAACGGATGATTTTGATGGTGAGGCAGATCGGTTTAAGTGCTAAAAATAGTCTCAAGGTACATACCTATCTATAAAACGAACCTAAAGTCTTAACATAGGTGCCTTATCTATGAAACAAATGATGAGATCCATACATTGCATTGGTGAGATCTCTGTGCATTAAAGGATTTGGAAGCCTTGCCTCTACAAGTTCACTGGACATGGACAGCAAAATAACTGAAATTTAAAATTATTGGGAGCAAAAACCATTGCCTTCATCTGAGGCATTAGAAGGTGGAAGACTTGCATGATCAAGGAAAGAACTATGAGAGGAGGTGACACACTCCTCAAAAATGACAATTGTCGAAACATTATTAGAATGCGATAAAAATCATGAAGTAAATTGAGACAATGCCATAAAATAGAATCGATGTCACTGTTATGTAAATTTATTTCGTCTTCATTATGCGTTTATTATAATGACAACGTGAAGCACACAAGTTGTCCCACAAGTGTTGTG
>NW_007409869.1:0-646 GCF_000475195.1 Diaphorina citri
TAAACACAGTTGTAAGGTGTCATGTGAGAACTAAATGATAATTGAGAGGTAAAACATTCTAGAGTTGAGATTTTTTTTGTCTCAGAGGTTTGATAGAGGAAAGTTTAACTACAAAGAGGTCTTATCGTCCCGAAAGCAAAGAGGATAGGATAGGAGAAAGCTAACCGTTCCGAGTTCAAACCTTATCTGTTTGGAATAAAGGATACATGTTTTTGATCATTTTTTACGAGTGGATGCCCTTCGCACTCGACCTTTGTTATTTCTTTAGCAAGAAGGGAAATTTCAGGCTGGTATGCTCTCTGTTTGAAGTCCCCCAGCCAGACTAGCTGGTCTACTCCCTGTCCCCTAGTCAGACCTACGAAACTTTAACATTTTACTATCCAATAATTAAATACTTGAACCCTACACTCCTCCTCTTCTGTCTTAACATTGATTGAACTACCATGCGGTATATTTGATTGATAATAAACTGAACACTAATTAACCACACACATACCTATACTACCATACAACTCATTCATAAATAGAATATTTATTTCGTAACATTAAATTTTCGAGTAAACAATTAAATAAGACATAAGCCCATTCCAAGCATAGTTCTGATAATGAATTTATGAATGACTGGAGTTGTGGATGTGTAAACACA
>NW_007409870.1:0-646 GCF_000475195.1 Diaphorina citri
TTTTTTTTTTTTTTTTTTTTTTTTTTTTTTCCTGAGACACTATGCTTGAAAAGCGACTTGGGACCGGACTACAGGTAGGAACTTGCTACAGGTAGTATGTACGTATACCTATGAATTTAATTAGAGGCTCTTTTTTGTAGTGGATGTGTCTAAATTACTATTTTTTTTTTCGAACATTAATGAAGAAGACCTTTCAGTAGATGTGTTCTGAGCTTCAATATACCGTTTTTTTATTTATTATTATTATTATTTTTTTTTTATGAAGTCTTCTTAGTTCTTCAATCCAGTCAAAAAAAATCCAATCTATAAAGAAAGAAGAAGAAAATTTCGAACCGATATGGGACAATTTGCGAAATTCAGAAAGATACTTCGAATCAAGTATCTACCCAGAGTACCCTGTCTCTGGGAACAGATTTGGAGAAAAATGATGTTTAAGTCCTTATTTTATTTTTAAATTATGCGAGTTAGACGGAGAAAGAAAGAAAGAGAGAGAGAGAGAGGAGGGGGGGAGAGGGGAGAGAGAGGGAGGTCATAATATTGTGTGGGACATAGATATAGGTAAAGAAACCTGTTATTATGCTTGTATGAGATAGAAAGAGAAGAAAGGGGAGAGAAAGAGAGAGAGATAGCGAGAGAGATAGATAGA
>NW_007409871.1:0-646 GCF_000475195.1 Diaphorina citri
GGTTCAATGGATTTGACTTATTTGGAACCGGAGTTTAGATATCAATTTGTTTATGAGATGGATTCTTAAAGCTGGCATGGAGTGAATGTACCCATGTATACATACTTAATACGTATGTAGGAAAGATAGCAGTTTAGACTTTAGTTACGTTATCGAAATTGTTAGCACGTCATACGTTCGTTTATTATTTGCTGCGTTCGTTTATTATTTTTTTGAAGAGATATATCTATTAAAGGAACTGTAACAATGGAGGTCTTATCCTCCCAAATTCGAAGAGCTAAGGAGGACAGGATAGGAGAAAACCAGCCTTTCCGAGAACGAACCTTATCTCTTTAGGATAACTTTGGCCTCGGGAATCGAACCCACGGCTTAGCACTTAAGGTGTGTCCACACTTAGTCGACCGGCCATCGATCGATGTCGACTGAACGGTCCACAGTGCTTCGAAAACGTAGTTTGACATCGTCAATCGACTATCTTTGGACACAACTTTACAAGGCAGACGCGCTACCTCCATGCTAACTAGGCTGTCTTTCTTCAGCCTGTGGGATACCTTGGATATGGATACAGGGATACCTTGTAATGTATCATGTACTTACATTTTTTCATGAGTTTCAATTAAAACACCTACAATCAAAGACCGTCACC
>NW_007409872.1:0-646 GCF_000475195.1 Diaphorina citri
CAGCACATCTTGTTTATTGTTTAAAACATCCGTAAATGTTACCGACATACTCGTACCTATCTGTTTACTTCCCAATATTTTCTCCTTTAAATATTCTATTTTGACTCTCTTTTGAGTCTAGTTGTAGATTTTAAGTCTCTTTACAAGTGTTCTTTGATGTTCTCTAAGCTGTCTACAAGATTGACCATTTCTAGGCCTTCTTTCACCTCCTTTAGGTTATAGGGGTGTGGGGTACCCAATGGACTGTTCTTTTCATTATGTACAATATTATCTTATTGTTGTTATTTTTTCGGATAGAACTGGGAAGTCTCTCCACTCTTTTCTTTTCTATTCGTGTGTACACTGGAATTTCATTATTTTCTAGAACAGTATCTACTAGAAATTTATTCTATTCTATTCCACACAGTACATAGTTCACATTTCACTAATTTAGATCTCCTGTTTTCCTCTCTTCTCCCGTTAGGTAGGTACAAGTGTTTTTATCCCCGAACTCTTTAAAATAAATAGTCATTAGTGGGTTTTGTATGTCACTCATGTTTGGGTATCATCATCTCTACCAAGCCGTCTATCCTAATCTAAATCTACTAACAATATCTACTTGATCCACTAGCTGTTCTACTAATTTACCAAATATATTTACACTCTA
>NW_007409873.1:0-646 GCF_000475195.1 Diaphorina citri
TCTCTCCCACTCTCTCTCTCTCTCTCTCTCTCTCTCTCTCTCTCTCTCTCTCTCTCTCTATCTATCTCTCTCTCTTTCTTCAGTGCTTTTTTTGAACCAAGTTAGATCCTTTGCCAAACCAAAAGCTCAAAAAATCCCACTTGTACCAACAGTACTGAAGAACAGCTAAACTAGTATAATTCCTAATTAATAAGCCACTAGACTAGCGTAATTCTAACCTGTGCCATTAGGCTAGCGTAATTACCGCCCTGTTCATCATTATCCTTGTAGTTAAATCAACTATCGTGATTACGTCACTACAGATGTCTAAAATTAAAATATTGTTGCCTGTAGGTATACGTACTAAGAACTAGTGTAATTTCCAACCCGTGTCACTAGACTAGCGTAATTCCGGCCCTATTCATCATTCATCATTATCCTTTGTACTTAAATCAAATATTATTATGATTACGTCACTACAAATGTCTAAAATATTATCGCCTGTACGTATACGTACCAACAACTAGTGTAATTTCCTTGAACTAGTATCATTCCTGTGCTAGTGGCACAATTCCGGCTAGCGCAATTCCGGCCCTGTTCATCATTATCCTTGTACTTAAATCAATTATTATGATTACGTCATGCGTCACTACAAATGTCACCTTCA
>NW_007409874.1:0-646 GCF_000475195.1 Diaphorina citri
GCAGGTACACAGTTGAAATTGAGTGAGCAATGAGAGAGTGGTGGGGTGCAGGAGCACGGTACGATATGCTATGTATCTGGGAGAGAGAGCAACAAAGAATAAGAATAACCCCTAGTTAGCTTGGGGTTTGGTGCGTCTATCTTTTAAAAGCTAGGTCGCGGGTTCGACTCCAGCTCGGGGTGGATTTTATCCCAAACAGATAAAGTTCGTTTCTCGGAACGGGCTGGCTTTCTCCTTAATTCCAATCTTGTCTTTCTTCTCTTCACTTTCGGGACGATAAGACCTTGGCAGTTACCTATATTTCATCTACCAAACCTCAAATAATAACAACACCCTGCGACAGTAAAAGGCCTCGTACATACTTACCAGCAACATTGCAATCAAAAACATTGTTTCTCAACAACCAAGAAATGTGTTTGTAACAATCCAGCAACTTTTTTACCCTCCAGACTTATTTCTAAACTATTTCTCTTAACTTTTAGTAGGCAATAGATTTTATCTTTAAAGTTGCTCCACATTCGAAAATCGAAACGTTAACGTTTCCGGTTGGTTCGCAACAACTACGCAACTGTTGCGAAATAAATGTTTCCCACTGACTCGCAACAATTGCACAACTGTTGCGAAACAATCATTTCGTTGTAATACT
>NW_007409875.1:0-646 GCF_000475195.1 Diaphorina citri
ACCTTTGACACGTTTGGCAACGTAGCCTACTTTTTAGATGAATCCTTGCTGCCATATTCAAATGGATGAACCATAATTCCTTTTCATCACAAATTTCAAGGGTAATTATGCATTGATCGGTTTCCATAACTTCACAGGTAGAAGATTTATGCTGAAGTATTGTTTGTGGGAAAATTTCAATTTGTGGTTTGTGCGTTTTGGTCTGAAAAATATTAAACAGGAAAAAAATATTGTTTAATTCTTATTTGTTATGCATTTTGGGAAACCAAACTTTAAAGAACTTTCTGAGGAGATTTCGTTCTTTGACAAAACGTGCTTGAGGTTATCCTAAACTCTTGTTGAACAAATATATCGAGGTAATAGGGCACTGAAGTTTTTGGATTGTGGGATTCAAATAATATCTGTTTGTATAACCTGAAGATATGGTTATTGTAAGTCAGGTACAAATTTGCAAGACAGAATTTTTTTCTAAACACCAATAGGTATTTGTAGTTTGTACTTTGAGTACATACTTAGATTATTTGAGTGTATGTCTTAGATTTTTCGCTCTCTTACCAAAGGTTTACAATCTCATGTTACAGACAACCTATTTTTTCCGAGGTTTACACTTTTGTCTTCCAACAGTGCTTCCCCATTTAGATACCTA
>NW_007409876.1:0-646 GCF_000475195.1 Diaphorina citri
GTTTTTATTGGTAGCATTTAAATATTTAGTGTAATCATAAAGCTTTTGCATGCGATCAAAAAACTTCTCCCGTCTAGAGATCAATGAGTTAAGTTTATCCTTTTGAGCGTTAGTAGACATATTGAATAGAAAAGGACAAAATGGAGAAATAACAATGGGTGAATTACCTGGTAAACGTTGACAATAAAGTAGAGAAGCGTTGGAAAATCCTCAATCCTAATGGCCAAAATGAGTGAAGGTAGAATGTAAACACATCTCACTGACACAAAAAAAACAGGTAAACTGACACAAAAAATAGCACAAAGGCTCAATAAAGCAATGCGTGAAATATTTAGTAAGAAAAAGCGGGCTAGACTTGTGAAAAGGGTTGGCGGTTGGAACTGATAGAAAAGGATAATGAAGGTTTAAGGTAGAAGAAAAAATGTTAGGTTGGTAATATGTAGTACTAGGAGGGACGAAGGATTACAAAATCATGTTGTGCTGTTTCAGGGTATAAAAAATGAATCTTCAATACAGAGGGAATTTTCACATTTGATTTTGGTTTTTAGGAAATTGTCGCCATAACAATTAACAAAACGGTTAGTCCACTTCTGATGATTTTGCAAACGCGAGTAAGTAAAATATGTTTTTTGTGAAACTCTTTCTT
>NW_007409877.1:0-646 GCF_000475195.1 Diaphorina citri
ATGTGTGGCGGTATTCTTTATTCTAAACCGTATGGAGACACACAAGGTCAAATTCTGGCAGATCATCCTGGTCAGATACTTTAGGTAAAGGTGATCCTAGTTCGGGGTGCAGCTAATTAGTACGCAGCTAAAATATGATTATGTAGGGAGAAAAAATTGAGCAACACGAACAATTTTATTTTCTCTCTCCACACAATTAATACCTACTATTGAAAATTGAAGTGAATACCTAAGAAAAATCGAAAATGTTTAGAAAATTGTACTTGAGACAAAAAGAAGATTGTTATTTTTTATTATTACCTATTATTATTATTTTTTTTTTAAGAGGTTTGACAGAGGGAACTGTAACTGCTATGGTCTTATCGTCCCGAAATCGAAGAGAGAAGGAAAGTAATATTTGTGCTTTATTTATTATTAAATTTTGACATAACATGACAGTAAAAAAGTAAATTTAATTCGCCATACGAATACTCTCACAAGCATATTGAATTAAATGTAGAGCTGAATCCTCCTCGTCTAAAACTTTAGCAGAATAGCTGAAGTTTGTGTCGACAATAAATGAATGAATAAGTTTTTTTTTAAGAGGTTTGACAGAGGGAACTGTAACTGCTATGGTCTTATCGTCCCGAAATCGAAGAGAGAAGGA
>NW_007409878.1:0-646 GCF_000475195.1 Diaphorina citri
ACTAGACAGTATTGTAGCACTTACCCATAAAGTCTACTTTCTTCCAAACTCGAACTGGTAAGCGTGAAAATGGTTTGGAAATTATCAGTATGAAATAAATAGAAAGATAGAGACCAAAGTGTAAATTGAAACTAAGACAAGTTCAAGAAAAGGTGCCTTTTTCCGATCCTGTTGATTCTATCAAGAGGACCATTTTCCTCTTTGATCTGCAAACAAATCACAACATTTTTCCAAGAAACGGTACCCCAATATTTTTCGCGGTTTCCTACTTGGGTAGATCGTTAAATATGCATACTAGTTGTGTAAAGTTTGCAAGATGTCATATCCGACTTGCGTGAATATTAAAAAGTAAAAAGGGTTCATATCCGCGTTACGTAAAAATAAAATTCGAGTTGTCTAAAAAATAAATATTTGTGCTACTCTTGATTTTGAGGTTTGGTTTCCATTGATTTTATTCTTGGGTCCTCTTATTTCTAAAAATGAATGTGTAAAGTTTGCAAGATGTCATATCCGACTTGCGTAAATAATAAAAGTAAAAAGGGTTCAAATCAAATAAAATTCGGGTTGCCTAAAAAATAAATATTTGTGCTACTCTTGATTTTGAGGTTTGGTTTCCATTGATTTTATTCTTGGGTCCTCTTATTTC
>NW_007409879.1:0-646 GCF_000475195.1 Diaphorina citri
AATCAGAAAACAAATGGAAAATGTTATCAGTTATCTAGGACATTGATCACTAGATTCAAGTAAAGTTAGAAAATAAGATGATTCAAGTAAAGTTTGTTAGAAAAGTTCAAGAGTGAACACCAACTTATTCATATACCTATTAGCCTCTGAACCAGCCAAACTTTAACTTTTCAGTGAATATGTTGCAATCGGATAGAAAAAAATAACGATAATTTTTATAGATAACAAAGGAGCATCTAAAATTGTAAATGAACAGAAAGAAACAAGAATACATTCACAAAATAATGTCCTCAACACAGTTGCAAAGATGACAAAGGCAATGGGAGTTTTAACGATAACAAAAAATTAATGAAAACGCAGGCTTTCTTAATACCTGGCTCAGGCACGTGGATTTTTTCACCAATGACGTCACACGACGGCAAATACACGTGGTAGTGACGTCAAACCCAGGGACACGTGGTGGTCATGACGTCAATTGAGACCTCAAATCGATAAACGCATTGCGTATTGCGTTTTTCTCTTATTGTATAACATTCGTAATGGATATGATATCGCGGAGGGAGGGGCAGGAAGGATAGACTGAGATTGATGAGTGAAATCCACAGTAGAAATAAAAAGAATAGGATGAATTAGGCGTACTATGCCC
>NW_007409880.1:0-646 GCF_000475195.1 Diaphorina citri
TATGTGTCCCTCGATAGATTTGTATGTAACGTATGCAGAGGTACGTTTTACCTGGTGGGTTCGAGATTAATCTTATTTAGGTAAATTGTTACCACTCTGATTTTGTGGTTTTAAAGGATGGAAAACTTATCTTTTGGATCATTTTTTTTTTTTCAACTGTGTTACTACCTCTACATTTCTACATATACTACTGTCCAATTTTCTTGACTTGGCGGGGCAGAGGGGTGCGGCGCTCCTTATTTATTTTAAGGATTAAGGAGCTAGACATTAATACACCGCGCACCGCATGAACAGTAAAAAAAAAAAACATATTTTCTTGCAATATCAACGCAGTTAGTTATCTACTTCTTGGAAATAGAACAAAATTCAATATAGCATTGTAAAGTTACACACACCAAAGTTCTATCTCGATATGTATAGGTAGGTATACCTACTACCTAGAGATAGGGAGTGGCTGGAAGCGCTTAGCACTGGCAACTTTTCAAAACAATTTTCAGCAATAATAGGTAGGTACCTACTACCTGAACATGAGAACTTTCAGTACCCTTGAACATAAAAGTGCTTAAATTTATCTATATTTTGAAGAAGGCTAATAAAAAATAAAATTATTTAATTATTAATTATTATCAAATATTATCAAGGTAGG
>NW_007409881.1:0-646 GCF_000475195.1 Diaphorina citri
TTAGATAGGGAGAGAAGGGAAGAAGGAATCATTCAGGAGGGAAAAGGGAGAATTGAAGGGAAGAAAGAGGGAAGGAGAAAGAGAATGGAAACAGTGTGAGTTAGAGACAGATAGATGATTCATGAAGGGGGAAGAGAAGCCGTGAGGGAGGGAGAGGGAAGGAATCATTGAGACCGGGAGGGATGGAAGAAGAGAGAATTGAAGGAAGGAGATAAAAGTAGGTATCATTCTCAGAGTGGGAGGGATAAAAAAGGGAACAATTAAGGGAGAGAGGGAGAAAAGAAGAAGAGGAGAGAGGGAGAAGAGAGAGAGAGATGGAGGGATCAATTGTCAAGGTTTGACAAAAAAAAAAATACTTTATTGTGAAAATGGGAAAGATTGTTCATTGGTTGGAAAAGAGGAGGCTCATTGAATGGTATTCATTTTCATTGGCCTTAAATTGAATTTATTTGGGGTTGGGAAAATTGGGCCCTAACGCCTCCACAGTTCAACATACAGGAACTTAGGCAAATTTGTTCCAGGCAAACTCATTTACGAAAACATGATGATCCTAGTGCGAACCTTATGCCTTACAAGAGTGAAATGAACCTTGGAGTTCTTAGAGTTAGACCTGAAGTGGCGTTGGGAGAGGAAATCTGAGCTGCTG
>NW_007409882.1:0-646 GCF_000475195.1 Diaphorina citri
GTCCTAATAGGTGCCTACATCAGTGTATATAATTATAAATATTTACATCGAAGTGATGGTAAAAGTAGGTCTTACAAGTTACCTAGGTACCTATACCTACACACGATATTGTAATAAAATTACTTCTAAAGGTAAGTACCTATAGGTACCCACCTATGCGTATGCTGCAATACATACTTGAAGGTATGTAGTATGTACCTACCTATGTGATATCACTCTTTACAGTCTTTACCTTTTTCTCTCTCATATTACCTAAATATACAATATGCAGATCTTTAGGTAGGTACCTACAACTTCAAATCTTTAGGTATCTACTTCAAGCAATGTTATTAGTTATGTTTTCTTGGCACATCTATACCAAATTAAATTTAGGGGATGTGTCAAAGTCCCTAGGTTATTCGACAAAATATGCATTTGGATTTTGGTAAATAGGCAGGTACTACTTATCAACTACAACTACATGTAAATTCTTTTAGACTAAAAATTTTAGAGAATATTATGCGGAAGTTAAAATTACCTATTGGTTCTTCTGTTACTGGTAACAAAAATGGGTAATCCTAATCAGTCACATCCACCAATGTAACGCGCGAATTCCCCAGCAGCCCAGCAGTTTATCATTCGTGTTGGTGGAGACATCAAAATTCCC
>NW_007409883.1:0-646 GCF_000475195.1 Diaphorina citri
CAATTATCCTGTATCTAATCAATAAAAAAGTTTTTTAACCCTCAATTTTTTTCGTTTCTTTTAAATTAATTTATGCAATTATTGTAAATTGATTATTATAATAGATTAATTTTAATTGTGCTTTGCTGATAATTTCCTAAACATCTTTGTACATACCTAATCATTTATTAAGGTACCTACCTATTTTATATTTATCATCGTTTACGTATACCTACCTACTTGTTTTTGTGGAACCTTTGTGTACCTACCTGTTGATTGATAAATTTGTAGTTGAGTTGTGTACTTAGCTGTTACTTGTGTCCCCTGGATTAAAATAGAATTCACATTAAATTTGTGACATTTCGGACGAAAGGTTTCACAGCCAGGAACTTTCATCAGGTAAGAGCTTTTTTTACTGACACATGAGTAGGTAAGTACCTACTGAAATGACCGCCACTCACGCTCAGAAGGTCTGACAGACCTAGTACCTAACGGGTGTGGCGGAAAAAGCTCGAGAATAGTTGTCAGACCTTCTCGCGTAGTCGCGTCTGAGATACTCACGCTCAGACGGTCTGACAGACCTAGTACCTAACGGGTGTGGCGGAAAAAGCTCGAGAATAGTTGTCAGACCTTCTCGCGTAGTCGCGTCTGAGATACTCACACTCAG
>NW_007409884.1:0-646 GCF_000475195.1 Diaphorina citri
CTATTTCTTCTTTACTAGAATTTGAAACACTGTAAATTCTTTTTACTAAGCCTAGTTCTTCACAGGCACCTTTACCTAGAGATTAACTGAACTGGAATGTTACTGGACCCCAGTTATATTTGCTGGCAGTCTTTGATTGTTACTCATCAACTAATAATTTATTTAATATTTAATTTATTTATTACTTAGGGGTCCTAGGGTATTGTTTTTCCCCACTCTTTCACATAGGGAACCTGTGCGATGTAATTAAAAATAAGTTTCTCCTTTCTTTTACCACCTAACCTTGTAATCCAGGTATTGTAAGTGAAAGATAATATTGACGTTTAAATTGGCTAACCATTTTTCGCTCACTTTATGTTAAATCAAAGTTCTAACGTTCTAGTCTTTTTCCTTGATTCTATAATGTATAACCAATATCAGGAATATTTCAATGTATACCTACTCAGTATGTACCTAATAGGTACCTACCTAAATGTTGTTCATACTCGTTAATTATACAGTTATGTCTAGTATTTAATCAATAAATTAATTTTAAACCATTAAATTAATTTGCTATGGCTTCAAAAAAAAAAAAATTGAAAAGACAAATTATAAACACAGAATTTGCTATAGCATCAAAAATCAAGGCAAATTTTCGATGAAGAAT
>NW_007409885.1:0-646 GCF_000475195.1 Diaphorina citri
TTGAAGAAGGTATGGACAATCCAAAAGAAACCCTCAAAATTCCAGAAGGCCTACGAAAATTCTAAATTTAGAAGAAACCCTCAAAATTCCAGAAAGACAATCCAAAAGAAACCCTCGATATTCCAGAAGGTATGCGAAAATAAAATTCTAAATTCAGAAGAAATCCTCAAAATTCCAGAAGGAACGAAAATTCTAAACTCAGAAGAAATTCTCAAAATTCACAAGGCGTATGAAAATTTAGAAGCAATCCTCAAAATTCAAGAAAGTATCGAGAAATCCCAAAGAAACCCTCAAAATTCTAAAATGCAGATTCCAAATTCACACGAAAATAAAAAAAAAGTATGAAGATTAGCTTCCAAATGAGTCCTCAAAGTCAAATTGCAAACATGAAAATTAAAGGAGAAACTCGAAATGCCAGAATGTGAAATGACGTAAGTAAATAGGAAATAAAACAAAATTCAAAATTCAATCACCCGTGTTTTTATTTCTCTATCGATCGCTCTATCGATGCTAGGATCGAACCCACACCCTTCTGTTTACCAGGCTTCCATTACACCACGTGAGGCAGGCTTAAAACAACAAAAAATATCGGGAAGAGGTATTTAAATGCGATTGAAGGGGGAGGAGGAGGAGGAGGAGGGAAAAT
>NW_007409886.1:0-646 GCF_000475195.1 Diaphorina citri
TTCGCGGATTTGGCAATTATGTTCGCGGATTCGCGTCCCGAATCGACATTTTGGATATTTGGCAAGCCTACATATTACATACATATTTCTCAATTTCTCCCCATCATCCTTTTTGCTTTCTCCTTCCTATCAACCTATTTACTTTATTTCTCCTTCGCTCATTTCTCATCACTTTTCTCAATTTGGAAAATATCAGGAGAGTATATTCAGGATAAATGACATAAATGTGCTTTTTATACTGATAAAATATAGGACTAAAGCGCCCCTTTATCCATCAGTACCTACCTGTAAGTAAGGCTATATATATATATAGATACTGATGTTTCTACTATTACTGTGGTCAAATTCTCCGCCAAAGTTGATGAAATTCCATACCTCGGCTGGAATCGAACCCACACCCTACCGTACAGCAGGACGGATTTTGGACCTGGAGGTTGACGGTTCGAGTCCACGTCGAGTCACAAAATTTAGCGTAGTGTTAGGTATCTTGGTCAGAAAACGACCTTTCTGACAAGCATTAAATACAAGCTTAACTTAAGTACTTTGTTTTCGGGGTTACGTATAAGTACGTACATAATAAACATGAAATATTTTGTGTTAGGGAATGGGGGTACATTTTTTTTAATGGGGTGGGGGGGGGAAAGTT
>NW_007409887.1:0-646 GCF_000475195.1 Diaphorina citri
CTCTCTCTCTCTCTCTCTCTCTCTCTCTCTCTCTCTCTCTCTTTCTCACTCTCTCCCTCTCTCTTTCTCTCTCTCTCTAGCACGTTGAATGCACCAGTTCCCAACGGATCACTGAAGTTAAGCAACGTTGCGCGTGGTTGATATCCGGATGGGTGACCATCTGGGAAATCGCGTGTCAGGCTTCTCCCGGTCCCACTCAGGCTGGGTGAGGTTAATGTGAGGAGACGAGTAGCTTATCGCCGAATGGAGGGTAAAGCCATCGTCAGTAAAAACCTTAGCTGTTAAATTTGAGTCCAGTGACGTAAAACTCCTTAAAAACCAAATTTCCTTTGGATGTAGTTACCTTTTATATACCTTTAGATGTTAGTTACCCTATAGTTACCTTTTGTACCTAATGGATATACATACGTATACATATGTATAGGTATATTTTTTTTCAAAGGGTTTAATGGCAGGATTCTCACACTGTGAGCTCTTCCACCCAATCAATGATCACTTTCAGGCTATGCCTGTTTGAGGGATAGAGAATGCGGATAGAAAAGAGAAGGAATCTCGAAAATGAGAGGATAAAGAATGAAGAAAAATTTCATAGAAATTCTCACTGAAGAGGAGAAAATATTACATTACATTTTTCTTGTTCTCTCTC
>NW_007409888.1:0-646 GCF_000475195.1 Diaphorina citri
TGCAGTAAAGCATGCTTCAAAACAATCTCAATAGATGGTTAATATGAGACATTGAGACAACTTTCAGTATGCTTCTAAGATTTTGCATTGGATTGATATAGTCTTAAAGCAGTATGTACTTTTTCAAGTCAACTTTGATTATGTTCATACTGATTCATGCTGTCTTGAATCATGCTACATGTTTCCTTGGAGCATGGTTCCCTGCAGCATGCTTCATGTTGCTTCAGTGTAATAGCGCCTTTAGCCACATTCCTCTCACTTGGTTGAGCTGGGCCTATCTGAAATGTTCTCGTTATTATTTTGTAATCATCATGATTTGTTTTCGGCACAAGGAATTACTCCCACAGGTATGTTGATGTATTCGCGGTTTGGTTACGTGTATAATTTCCTCCTCGTGGTGGTTTTGTTGAACCTGATGACGGGGTCTTCGGTAATGGGATGTACGTGGGGGGACATGGGAACTTGAATGAATGAAACTTGTGATCCTGGCTGCTCTGTGTCGCTTTACCACAAATATGAACTCACACAGTTACGGAGACATCCATCTAGATAAAAAAAATAAAATAAAATAATAATAACTCGCATCTGAGGACGGTACCTTTGCCTCTTCTTCATCAGAGCTCTTGCTGAAGAGTTATGCTAAAAG
>NW_007409889.1:0-646 GCF_000475195.1 Diaphorina citri
AGTTGGTCCTGAGTTAGAGCGAAGAATGCGTTACTGTGTACAAACAAATGGATCTCATTTTGAACAGCTTTTATAATTTTTTTTGTTGTTGTTTGTTGTTGTTGATTGTTGTTGAAATTGTTAAGTGAATAATACAAAAACTAAAGAAAGAATTAAGAAATTGTTTTTCTTTCTCACAGTGTACAGAATTTTTGTAGAGCAAATTTTTTCGAGTGAATACATTTTTACTTTCTATTACTACAGTATAGCGGAGCTATACTAGTAATGAAAGTATTGCAATCGGTCCAAATTTTCAAAAATCGGGAAATGGTTGGAAATATCCGTGTTTTGACCCTGATTCAAAAAAGTGGTTTTTAGCCCATGGTCTGTACGTTACGTACGTACGTACTACAGGTTTAAATGGGAAAAAGTAGAACAAAAAAGTAGTTTTTGTCCCATGGTCTGTACGTATGTATGTACCACAGGTTTAAATGGGAAAAGGTTGTATACAAAATATCTCAAGACCGGTTTGTCTCATGGTCTGTACGTATGTATGTATGTATGTATGTATGTGTGTACTACAGGTTTTAATGGGAAAAGGTGGTATACAAAATATCTCAAGAACGGTTTGTCCTAGAGCGATGAAATTTGGTATGCTATTCCGGTA
>NW_007409890.1:0-646 GCF_000475195.1 Diaphorina citri
TTTCAGACAATTATGATCCCATTGGTCCAATATCCAGAATATCCTTCTACTATGTCAAATTACCCTTTGACCTTTAAAATGCAATATGTGAACATTTTACACATGGTTGACGAATGCCATTTATGTTTCATGCCAATTTCATGCCGTTTACCAAGAAAAGAAAAGACTACACTTCTATTGATTCTGTTTTACACTGAAGTGACTACAATCTTTGGTGCTATCGCCCATTTTTCTGCTTTTCTGTATTACAATACGTACTAATGCCTTTTTCCCACTCAGTAAGTGTGGTTGACTTTTTTTCGTGAAGAGTAGGTAGATTAGTAGATGTACCTTTTTGTCGGCCTTGGTGCCTATTCTTCTGTATTCTGGGAGTGCTCCTAAAACTGAGAGTAAAACTGAACGCCCGGACAATTGAACGGAGAGACGTTCATCAGCATCTTGAATTACAAACTCTCCCTAACCTAGCTCATAGCAAAGATACCCAGATACCCTTTTCAAAAACTTTGAACTGCACCGGTGATCAACCGATTAGTTCTCATGAGCCGAGCCTAGAAGATAATACCTACTTCAGTACTCTAGTTGAAGCCGAGTTCCCCTACAAGCGGAGGCATTCCCAACTAGAGTATCGTCCTATCATTATTATTCT
>NW_007409891.1:0-646 GCF_000475195.1 Diaphorina citri
TTTTTTTTTTTTATGTTGATTTTTTCAGAAGGCCACTAGGAAAGTAGGTTGATTTGATACCTATCTACAAATACATATTTGGTAAGTTCATAAGGTCTATTTATGGCATACTTATGGAATTTTCTCTATTTCTTCAAGGACAAGAAGAAATAGGTAATAGGAAAAGCTTCTGTAACAGTTAAGTAGAAGAAAAAAAGAAGACGTGGATGAAAAAACGTGAATAAAATAATCTGTTGAATTTATTCTGAGAGGAATAAAAAAATATAAATGTGGTAATAAATTATAATTAAATATATTTAACAGGAGCATAAAATAATATAAACATAATAATTCTAGGCCAGCGTAATAGCGTCTACCATCACCTGTAGAAGTTATTTGATTTTAATTCATACCCCTTCAACTTCGATTTTTTTTCCCCCAAATGTTTTGTAGGTAATTTAATTTATATGAGTGTGTTTAATTACACACAATACGATTTTTTCCCGAACGACAAGTGGGAAGGTTGCGGTCATGGTTCCAATACATAGCTTGTAGGCCTTGTGGCCTAACACCCGACTGACACAAAATCTACCTCGATTATCTTGCCTTTTCTGACGAAATTCCTGTGTGCGGGGTCCAGTATGTAGGACTATTGCATCCCAAAATA
>NW_007409892.1:0-646 GCF_000475195.1 Diaphorina citri
TTTGTTCACAACTTTCGACTTTTTCCCATTTAAACCTGTAGTACGTACGTACGTACGTACGTTACGTACGTAACGTACGTACGTACGTAACGTACGTACGTACGTACGTAACGTACGTACGTACGTACGTAACGTACGTACGTTACGTACGTACGTTACGTACGTAACGTACAGACCATGGGCTAAAAACCACTTTTTTGGAATCAGGGGACCCCAAAACGGATATTTCCACCCATACATACATACGTACAGACCATGGGCTAAAAACCACTTTTTTGGAATCAGGGGACCCCAAAACGGATATTTCCATTTCCCGATTTTGAACATTTGGACCGATAAAAATCACTTTTTTGACATCAGGGGATCCCAAAACGGATATTTCCAACCATTTCCCGATTTTGAAAATTTGGACCGATTGCAATACTTTCTCATTACCTTGTATAGGTTCCCTATACGTAAGGGTAATAGAAAGTAAAAAACGACCAATTAAAATCATGGACTTGTCGCGTCGACTCCATTATTTGGCTCTGAATTCATTTGGACTTGGCACATTGGACTGTAGCCAAATAGACTCATCGTGTATACGGGCCTTTATTTGGCCCCGAATTCATTTGGACTTGGCACATTGGACTGTAGCCAAACAGAC
>NW_007409893.1:0-646 GCF_000475195.1 Diaphorina citri
TCAGAAACCGCACTGAAAATTTGAGAAACCTATGCGGTAAATCTCACTGATGTTTATATTGTTTATACATGGATGTACGTCCAACGTATATAAATCGTGTGGAAAATCGACAGCGGGAAAAGGTTCAAAAAGGTCCAAACTTCCAAACTGCGGTTTTGTTCCTTTGCATCTCAGTAGATTCGTTTTCAACCCCAGACGTTTTGACATTTCGAATAAAATCTTGGATAATGTTTCAGCCTCACTGACTGCGTTCACACTTTTCTACACATATGTACTTGGTCAATTCGACCAAGGAAGTTATTCTGATATTTTGAAAACTTTTGTGCCAAGGATGTGACAGTACAGGTACAGGGTAAATAAACCTGCATAATATTTATGTAGTTGCATACTAATCATAAGCAAATGATCAAAATTCCGAAATTTTCATTAATGCAGAAATGAATTCCAACATTTCGATGTTTCGATAATATTATATTCATCAAAGCACTCGAAAAAGGTTCTAATCTAAATATCTGGAACTCTTTTATCACGATCGTCTCTTTATCTTGAACCAGGTCGTCCTCATTGATAGTCTACCTTGTTGTTTATTGGAGAAAGCGATTTAATGAATATTCCATTCGTTCCAGCAGACATTCTGGCAATATAA
>NW_007409894.1:0-646 GCF_000475195.1 Diaphorina citri
GTACACAATGTAAACGAATGACTCGCCAGTGTAAAGTGAAAGTTGGGCACACTTTGATTTGACCACACAAGATTCTCAAGGTACTCGTACCTATGATGTGTTGGTTCAATCCACTCCTCCTGCTTATCAAGCAACACAGTAACACCCTCTGACTTAATGTCAACATCTATGGACTATGGACATCGCACTAACCTACCTTCTTACATGAGTACATGATGTTATAGCTTCTCACGAGAAACATGCTGATTTTATAATTACTAATGTTGATTTAACCAACCTCAGTGGTGTAGTGGTTAACGCGTTGGACTTCGGATCTGCAGTTTGGTGGTTCCAGTTCAAATCAAGTCAAAAAATTTATTTAGGTGTCATAATTGGAGAGCGATATTTGTGGCGAGCATTTAAGTATGCTCAACAGTTAAAAATTCCTAATCCTTACTAATGTTCTTTGTTAGGTCTGTTGGATTCTGGTTCTGGGATTCAACAAGGATAGTAATGATAATGTAAATTACTTATTTATACTGCTGGAATAGGATTAAATAGTCCCTTTACCCCAGCAGGCTACTACTACTATTATTATGGTTGATTTCTCAAACAATATTGAGGATAAAATCCCTTTTTTCGGCTGAGATTAAACGCACGCCCTTCT
>NW_007409895.1:0-646 GCF_000475195.1 Diaphorina citri
AGGAGAAGAGAGGAGAGGAAAGTAATATTTAAAACATTGAAAACTTTCAGACAAATGATTTTGTGTGGGGTCTCACATACGGGCATACCTCAAACCTCATCAATATTATTCAGGTTAATCATGCCTATTTGCCTAATTGCATGATAAAATTACCTACAAGTACCTACTAATTGACTAATACCTAATATATTCCTAATATATGCCATACTTTTTATAACGAAGAACTTCCATCAAATTGTTACCTACTCTTTCCTACAAGACTTAAATGTCATCGTGCCCTTTAAGGTGTCTTCCATCTTAATTGTTCTTATACTTTCTTTCTAATATTTTCGAAAGAAAGCGTTAGGTAAGTACCTATGTAGGTAGGTGTAAAGGTTAACAGATATGAATACCTTGTTTTTTTTTTTTATCTCTCTCTCTCCTACTTTCTTGAGAGGAAAAAAAAAATGACAAAGGATTATACCTAACAGAGCCAAAGGAAAACTTTCATAAGTAGGCTTGCCAAATATCCAAAATGTCGATTCGGGACGCGAATCCGCGAACATAATTGCCAAATCCGCGAACATAACGAATAAAATCGCCAAATCCGCGACCATAATCGCCAAATCCGCGAACAAAATCGCCAAATCCGCGAACATAATCGCGA
>NW_007409896.1:0-646 GCF_000475195.1 Diaphorina citri
TCCCAGAAGTGAGCGGGGTCAGAACTGAGGGGGATTTTATGTTCTGCACGTTTCAGAGTCCAATAGGTGACTCATTCACAACCCATAAAGTCATAAAACATGTATTCTCTCTACTACAAAAAATATTAGACCCCAATTCTTGGTAAATTTATTATTATTATTTTATTTTTTTTAAAAAAAAAGGTCAACCATTCTTAATCTTTTGAGAGATTGTAAATAAAACCTGTTCTCTGTCCTTTTTATTACATAAGACGTATGTAGGTATCCCTTCGATTCTAATTCAATACATGTGAACCTAATTCAGTACATGTGGTGTAGTGGTTAGCACGGTGGACTTCGGATCTGGAGGTTGGTGGTTCGAGTCCAAGTCAAGACATAAAAATTAGCGTAGTGTATTAAGCAGGGAACGACATTTGTGACAAGCATTTATGCTTAACACAATTAAAATTCCTCTGTTCTCTGTCCTTTTTATTACATAAGACGTAGGTATCCCTTCTGTTCTAATTCAATACATGTGAATAAGCGCACCTTCTTCTCAGCTTGGGCAAAGAATCTGAGTGAGGTCTACAGTTCACAGAACCACTAGTTATTACTATTGTAATAATAGAAGGACGGACTAAAAACAAGGTGGGGTCAGAAGGTGAAG
>NW_007409897.1:0-646 GCF_000475195.1 Diaphorina citri
TCGGTGACCCCGGGGCCGGTACGGGTGAATCGCTTGGCGCTCACGGTGGATGTGGGGGGCTTGGAGAGATCACCTGAAAGAAACAAAGGAGAGGTTTGTGTTATCTGCGTGTATGAAATAGAGAAGCCAGTTTCTCTAAAGAGATTCTTTTTTTTTTTTCAACGGGACTTCAACTTAAAATTTTACAGCAACCTCCGTGGCCGAGTGGGTATCACATTAGGCTTGCACGCCGGAGGTCCCGGGTTCGATTCCCGGAGGGATCGAAGTTTTTTCGGCTCTGTGCTTGGAGTTCGGGGTGCTCTCAGCCTCGTGAGGACAATTGAGCAGCAACTTTAATCGAGTAGCGATCAATGGCGGCATTACCAGTGTAAAGAGATTCTTGACAGATGGACATTGATTGCAAAGGAAGCACTTAGTAATGCTGTGAAATCCACAAAAAGAAAGGCTCTGCTTTAACACAAATAAATTTACGAACTTAAAATTTAACACCAAAGCCAGGTCATTCTCACCTTCAAGTGAACTGTCCGAGGGCCGCGGGAACGTCTCCCAGTTGACCTGCGGCTTATTCGGCGGCATTCCCAGCGTAGACGACACCACACTCTCATCATCCGTGAACACAGACTCGCCATCTGTGCCGCCCGGACTG
>NW_007409898.1:0-646 GCF_000475195.1 Diaphorina citri
TGCAAATGATTGATTCCGTGACTGGATGTTGCGGGGCCCACTCAGCCTCGTGAGGAAAATGAGTAGCTATGGCATATATGTAAATGCGCATAGCGACCGGTGCCAACATGGTAGGTAAACATTGGATGTTGGGATTATCGAGATTTTGGGAAAAATCCTACAATGCTGCAGTGAGCACCAAAGTTGTGATATAATAACACAAAGAAACTGCATTTACAATATTACCTCTTCAAGTCTTCAAACATACAAAGGCTATAAAAGCTAAGGCACACAGACTACAGACTCTACAGAGGCTATTAGAGCTAATATGTATCTTCATACGTACCTACATATAGGTAGGTATATTAGACTATGAACGCTAGTATCCACCTTAAGCGCCTTTCAGCCTCATACATTGTGGCACTTCAGCTCTTAAATTCTACTATCTACATAGTCATATATGGTATTAAGAATCTTTCTACTTAGGCCTTAGGCCTTCAGCACACGGGTCCAAAGAGAAAGATTCGTAAAAGAGAAAAGGAAAGAAAGGAATTGGAAGCGTACTCGCGCAGTCGCCTGGAAAGTGGAAAAGCTAAAGACCAGTACCGTATAGACCAGGGTTGTCCAACCCGCGGCCCGCGGGCTGCATGCGGCCCGCGAACTCTAG
>NW_007409899.1:0-646 GCF_000475195.1 Diaphorina citri
ATTTTTCAAGCCTAGTGCCCTTTGTATAACCACAACCTTAAGGTATAATGGTACTTTAACATTGGGCATAACTGTACCCTGTACCTCAAGAGCAACATTGTCTCGTATTTAAAACAATGAAAAAGAGTGGGACAGTAATTGGGTGTTGGTCTCAATGGTCTACAACAGGGGTTTTCAACTTCCATGTGTATGTGGGCCACATGCTACATTGGGAGGTACTTCATGGGCCACATATGTAAAATTGTACATAGGGGAGCATTGCAGGAACAACCCACCCCTCCACAACTTTTCAGCAATACAGTCCAATCAAAAAAATTTAATGCCCCTAATTGTGTTTGCACCAGATTTTTTTCACTTTTTCTCTCTTTATTTAGGTAAGTTTGTACAATTCCCAAAAAGCTTTGTGGACCACAAAAATGGTCTGGTGGGCCACATGTGGCCAACCTCCACAACTTTTCAGCAATACAGTCCAATCAAAAAAATTCAACGCCCCTAATTGTGTTTGCACCAGATTTTTTTTTACTTTTTCTCTCTTTATTTAGGTAAGTTTGTACAATTCCCAAAAAGCTTTGAGGACCACAAAAATGGTCTGGTGGGCCACATGTGGCCCACAGGCCACTAATTGGAAACCCCTGGTCTACAATAA
>NW_007409900.1:0-7207 GCF_000475195.1 Diaphorina citri
CTGTATACAGTCGGCCAGGTTCTCCATCTTGTGAGGGGGAGAGGAGGGGAGGGAAGCTAGGACACTGTCGGCATATTGAACCCACTGTTCCAGGCGCCACAGGTCGTTCTTCAGCTGAGACCTGAGGGTGGGGAGAAAAGAGAGGGGATCATATAGTATTTTGAAGCTTTATTTATTATTATTATTCATTTTTTTCAAGAGGGTTAAAGTTTGCTCCAGGCAAGAATCGAAGCCGCGGCCTAACTAGGCTGGCGAAATGGGATTTAATAACGCCTTTTTTTTTAAAAAAGGTTTGATAGAGGGAACGGTAACTGCTAACGTCTTATCGTCCCGAAAGTGAAGAGAGGACAGGTTAGGAGAGAGCCAACCTTATCTGTCTGGGATAAAGACGATAAATTTCGCGGAATCGAACTCGCGACCTAGCGTTTACAATGCAGGCGCGCTACTCTCCAAGCTCTAGTTGGTTTGGAAGGTAGAATAGAATAGAATATACCTTGTTTATCCTGCTCGAATGACATTCAAAAGTCCCTTACCCTAGCAGTCTATACAAGGTCTCGTTTAGGTGGCATGTTGCAAATTACTAAAAGTGCAAGATTTGCATGCGACTTACCTAGGTTCGAAGTTCTTGCGGTTGGCCCGCACGATGCCATATTCACTAAGAATAGCTTGGACCTCATTGAAATACGCCTGATCTGGTGTTAGACCACATTGTTCTACGAGTAAACTGTACAGATGTTTGATTTCTTCTATGCTGGCTTGACATGCTGCCATTGTTTGGAGCTAAACAGAGAAGATGGAAGAATTGATTTAGTCTTTTATATCGAATTAAAGCTAATAGTATTGCGTTTGTAGTGGTCAACGCACTCGTCTGGTAAAATAAATAGGAGTACGCGGATTCAATCCCAGCCGAGGCTTGGAATTTTATCATTTGACAAGCTGAAACAAAATGAATGGAGCTACCAGGTTTAGGTGGTAGAGAACGCTGCCGACGTTTCTGGGTTAACACATGAAGGGAATATGAATAAATTTTGGGCTCCTTTGGACCTTGACAAATTGTAAGAGCCCCTTTTTTGAGGTTTAAGATTGCTAATTTTGGGTTCGATTGGTTTGATCCAAATTTCAATTTTTCAAAGCCAAAAATATCCAAGAAAAATCCCCAAATCAACAGAATCGGCAAATAGGTTAGATTACTCACTGTTTGTTTCTTCTTGTTGTTGGGCAGAGCTGCTAGGGTGTCCAGTTTCTGTCTGCAGGTCTCCAGAGCATGTTTGAGATCCCGCAGATATTCATTAGGTTGCTTCAGTGTGTCTACTTGTACTGAGCTATCACGCTCAAACCTTAGGGTGGACACTTGTACTTGTTTCTGTGTGAGGGGAAAAAATTATTGGTTAATATAGGGACATAAAATAGTTTTTGTTTCCCTGCGAGTGTAAAGGGACTTTTCAGTCCTATGCTGGCAGTATTCTATTCTAATTCGTTTAGAAACAGTACTACTAAAAGCCAGCCTAGTTAGTTTTGAAGGTAGCTCGCCTGCCTTGTAGCCCCTAGGTTTCAGGTTCGATTCCCTCCCGGCGAACTTTATCCTAAACACATGCGCTTTGTCTTCATATCGACTGGCTTTCTAATATTCTGTCTTCCTTCTCTCTTTGCTTTCGGGACAATAAGACCTCAGCAGTTACAGTTCTCTCTATCAACCATTAAAAAAAAAAAAAAGATTTTTCAAAGGTGATTTTCCCTTACCTCTTTAGCAGTAGGTACTGAGTTGACTCTCTGATACAAATCCTTGTAAAGGTTCTCATATTCCTTCACCAGGTTCTGGATCATGCCCTTGTCAGTTTTCTGACAGCTCTTGTAGACTTTCTTCACCTGGGCATTCGCTTTCTTGATGTCACCCTGAGCCACTTTCAATAGATCTTTCAATTCCTAGAATCAGACAATGGTCATTGCTTAAGAGTAAAGTTAATTACCAATATTTCGGATTATCATTAATTATTTGAAGTAAAGCTGAGAACTTCTTCACAACTTTAGTGGGTATCACAGCATTATTAAGTGCCTTCTTTACTAGGTATTAATTGTCATCTACCTACTCGTATCATCAACCTCTATTAAAGTAGCTACTCAATTGTTTTCAAGAGGCTGAGTGCACCCTGGATTTCAAGCACAGAGTTGGAAAAAAAATCGACCACGCTGGGAATCGAACCCAGGACCTCCGGCGTGCAAGCCTCGTGTGATACCCACTCGGCCCCGGAGATTGCTTCGAAAAATAAATATTGAGTCGCATCTTACCTCTAGTTCAGTATTATCTGGCTCAAGTTCACACGAGGTTAGGCGGGCATCTATTTGACTGAGTAAGATTATTAGGAGACTGTGCTGAGATGAGAACTCTTGCCATGGACTTAGCAGGGTGTTGAGTAGAGACACGAGCTGAGAACATCGTGGCCTTAGAGCATACCTGGAAATACAAAACATGAGGATATTATACTCAGTAAGCATACCTCGAAAAACAAAACAAGAAAAGGTAGGTTTGAGGGTAGTTCACCTGCCTTGTAAAGGCTAGGTCGCGAGTTCGATTCCCGCTCGGGACGAACAATCTAGCTAGATGAGGTTCGTTCTCGGAACGACTAGTTATCTATACTGTCCTTCTTAGGTTTAGACCTCCGTTGTTACAGTTCCCTGTTATAAAGTGACGTTAAACTCCTAGGACAAGGGAGGTAGGGGAAAAAACTCACCAGGCAGTCAGCAAGGAGTGTGCATTCTGGAACACCCTCATGTCCGGGGTTAGATAGTTGGCTGACAGTTCGGTGTACAGGGACTCGAGAGTTTCCAGCAGTAAGTCTCTGGCTCCTATATCCTCCTGTACATCCAAAGCGTCACCCCGTATAACTTCCAATGTATGTAGAGGCGCACTCGTAGCTTGAGCTTCTAGATCAGTCAGCTTGGTCTCCTGTGCTGACAGCCATTGTTCTTGATCATGTACTAGTTTGTCTACTTGACCTAGTAGTGTCCAGGTAGCGATGATTTTGGTTTTCTTGAGAGCGCACATTTCTATCACCTGAAACCAAAGAGAAAACCAAGGTGTTAACGGGTGTTAGAAAATCCCTCAGTCTCGTGTACTCAATCAAATATTTATTATTAGATTTATTAGGAAAGACATCCAATCGTAAATAACCGTCAGCCTCAGAAAAGATCAGATCGATGCTATTCTAATAATAAGGATTACTACAAATCACGACCCCGTTGGAACGAAAGAAGAAGCAGCAGCAGCAGCAGCATAATTTTACCCTTGTTTGGTAAGTACAAGTAGTGCTTTATTTAGACTGTCAGTATGGAACAAGTTGTCCCACTATATGCTAATAGTAGGCAAAAACGGACGTTTAACCATTACCAAACTCACCTCTCCCGAAGCTTAGTTAGCTTGGTTGGTAGCGCGTCTGCCTTGCAAGCGCTAGGCCGCGGGTTCGATTCCCGCCCGGGGCGGATTTCATCCTGATGGGATAATGTTCGTTCTCGGAATGGCTGGCTTTCTCCTATCCTGTCTTCCTTCTCTCTTCGAGTTCACCCTCTGTCAAAACTCACCTGTTTCCACTTAGCGTCCAGAATATTAAGTCGCACCAGGATCCTCTCTCCATACTCTCTCAGTCCATTCCCCTCACAATCAGTCAAGAATAGTTCACTCGTATTTAGCAGCTGTGAAACCACCCCGCTCTGTTCATCTATCTGCCGTGAGATGGCGCTATGGTCTACCAGTAGAGTGTCCAGGGCAGACTGAGTCACATCCTTGAGTGTAATGGGGGCACTCAGCTTGGTTTCTAACTCGTTCAGGATGTTGCGAGAGCTTTCGATGTTCTCGAATAACTCTTTCTTGGTCTGTGCACGGAAGAGGAGGAAAAGGGTTTGTTAGGAAGAAATTCCATTTTCATCAGAAGGCCAAGATTTTAAATTTAAATTGATTCCAAGGGCAAGATAAACCTGTGCCCTTGACAAAATATGGAGTGTGCTGTGTGCCTGAAGGCACGTGATGTGTTCCAACCCAGTCGACTTCACATACTAAAGTAATAATAACTAATAACCCGATATTTGCAACAACACAACTATATTTTCACAAATTTTTATTCCAGAAAACGCCTTGATTTTTATTTTCCACAGAATGCCTTAATTTTAGGGCAGTTAAACTGCGGTAGTTACTTCCCCAATGCTCTTACCTTCATAATACTCTTGATCTTCTCACAACGCTCCCGCACAGATTCAAACAGGAACTTGTACAGATATTTCAGATGATTGAGCTTGGCTTTCAGATCTTCCGATTTGCCGGATTTGGGATCTGTCCCCTCTACAGATAATAACTCCTCGCCTGAAATAGAAAGAAATAGGTTCAAAATGTTTTCATGTCTCGAAAACAAAGGGAAAAGGAGGACAGGATGGAAGAAAGCTAGCCGTTCTGAGAACGAAACTTGACGATTGATAAAGTTCGTCCCGGGCCAAGATCGATCCTGGGACCTAGCGCTTACAAGGCAGGTGTGCCACCTTCTATGATAACTAGACTGGCCAAGGTATGTGTTGAGAACAAGATTCAAGTGAGAAATATCTTGATCTGGTATGTCTTGAGGGAAAACCCCTTTGCTTTTAACACTACGCTCCTATCTGCGAGCTCTATACACACACAAAAAGTCCACAATGAGGCTTAGGAGTAGGGGCAACTGCCCCAAAAGATAGGTTAAGCTTATCCCTTGGCTGTAAGGAAAGAAACTCACCAGTTTTGAGCAACCAATCATATTCGCTCCTCTTCAGGTTGGTTTCATTGAGCAGCTCAAACTCCAGCTTGTACAGTAGTTGCTTCGGTTCCATATAGGTCTTGCTCAGTCGCTCAAACACCTCACTCAGGTACGTCTCCCATTGGATAAACTTCTCATACCGTTCCAAGAACATGAGATACAGCGTGCAGTACTCATGGTATAAGAACATAAGATGGGATATCCTCTGTGCTATGTGGTCGTATTGCTTCTTCATATTCCACATGTTGTGGTTGAGACTCTTCATGTCGGAGATGCTGAGTGTTCGTTCAGTTCTGCTTGAGGGTTTCCAACTCTCTCAGAAGCCTCCCGCGGTGGATTCAGCTCGACCTTTCATAGATCTAAACACACAAAAACGGAATAATTAATTTTTATAATACACGCTGGATGTGAATGTAAATAGTAAAGAAGACAACAGTAATATCAGCCCCCGGGTGGGCAAAACCAGGGTTTTCCAGGGTTTCCAGTTCCCAGTAGAGTCGAAAGGTTTTTAAAATGTTGCCTGGAATAGCGGGTCAGGTCACTCACTCAGGCCGTCATAAGACAATATACTAGTACCCAAGGTACCTACTTTAAATAAAAGCTGCCAGTGGCGATATTATTAACATAAAGCAGAGATGTCTAGGTTTCATGATCTAAGGATCTACAGGAAAACTTGTCTTTCTTACCTCTAACTCCTGAATATCCTTCATAGGTCCTCCGCAGTGCGGTTTCTTGCCATCCTTCATGCGTGGCACTTTTTATTCTAGTTGATCATAACTTGTGCTGCAGGCAGCTGTGCATTTCTCCTCGATACAACTTAATCTGTTTCGACAGCCTGGTCCAGCAGTGCTTAGCCACGTTCTGCTGCTGGCTGCAGACATCTCTCCAGTCGTTGGTCAGCAGCAGCACACTCGCGCCGCTGACTGGAGGGTTTGACTAGGAAGTTGTTCAGCGATGTCGCAGGGTTTGTTGTCCTGTGGTTAGGATTACCCAGACAAGACAATTTCGAAAAAGGAGGAAATTCTTGGGCTAAAAAAGGCCGGAGATTTCAACCCCCCAAAAGGAGGACCGCAGAAAATAATCACAACAAAACACGCATGCAGTATAAGCAAGTAACAGATTTTCTTCTTTTAATCCTATGTAGCACCTGTACAGTGGTCCTGTACCATACACTACCTAACCACCCTATTTATATACCAATGAATGTAGCTACGATTGTACACACTGTACATACGACTCGAATTTTAGCAAAAAAAATTGGAATTTATGGCTTGTTTAAAATTCGAGACCTGACGTCCTCTTCTCAATCGAAAACGAATACATTACCGTAAATTTAGGCTTTTTTGAGCCGAAACCTTCAAAAGGCGGACATGTTTGCTCTTTTGAAAGAGGGCGGGATGGACGGGGGATAAACGTATAAAATACGGAGGACATGTCCCCGGACAAAGCGGAGCGTCTGGTAAGGCCCTCCTGTGGTAAGTTTCCCGTGAAGAGGTCCTGTAGTGCTATGATGATTGCCGGGTAGGGTCGGTAAATGTGCACTCTGCTCGGCGTGGTCGGCTTGTTGAGTTCCAGGTCGGACATCTCTGAGGAACTTGCAGGAAGTCGAGGCGGTATTGCATTTGTAACGCTACCCATTGCTCTGATTCGGTTCTCTTCCACCTCGCGACGGAGAAAGGGTGTACAGAGCAGGAGTTAGAATAGCTATTGAAACATGCGTGACATCATCATGAAACAGGTGGACAAATAAGTATACAGATCCACGAAAACCGCTTAACTCCATACACCAAAAAGCCCACCCTGAGGGCGTTGGTGTCCAGGGGGCAAACAGCCTAAACGGATGGGCGTTAACTTATCGAATCTCACGAAAACGGTTCTGACGTCGCAATTGAAAAACATTAGTCCTAGTAAGCGCCAGGTCAATTGCATCAGCATACTAATCCGATTGAGATGAAAAAGAGACGCTTTACTCAGGCTATATGTAATGCTATTATCAGCATTCCGCATATATCGCTAGCCTATTGCACTGAAACGTAGAACATTTGAGTATTTGCACCCTGCCCTTTAACCTAGACTACATGGTATCAAATGCTGGGAATGTGTTATTGGGTCATTCCAACCTAGAACTTAACATATTAGCCAACTACCCTCGACATGTCTGGTTGACCAGAGTTGCGTGTTTCCAGGAGTATACTCCAAGTTGTTACACCATTCCTGTAGACCCAGTCTTTTCAACTCTGCCCTTGTGTGTTCTCAGTAAGGTCCTCGTGTACTTTGGCACATGTTTTGTTGTTCTTACGCAACAGCATCCTCCGTAGTGTTCTGGCAGCTCCTGGCCCCCGGAAAATCTTTCACCTGTGCAATGATTTATGAACCATTATTTACTTTCTGAAAAAGAAGAAACCAAATAGTACACATATCTTTCACAGAACTTC
>NW_007409900.1:9564-15013 GCF_000475195.1 Diaphorina citri
AATAACGCCTTTTTTGAAAAAAAAAAAAAAAAAAAAGTTATGATAGAGGGAACTGTAACTGCTAACGTCTTATCGTCCCGAAAGTGAAGAGAGGAGGACAGGTTAGGAGAAAGCCAACCTTATCTGTTTAGGATAAAGACGATTCCGGGCAGGAATCGAACTCGCGACCTAGCGTTTACAATGCAGGCGCGCTACTCTCCAAGCTCTAGTTGGTTTGGAAGGTAGAATAGAATAGAATATACCTTGTTTATCCTGCTCGAATGACATTCAAAAGTCCCTTACCCTAGCAGTCTATACAAGGTCTCGTTTAGGTGGCATGTTGCAAATTACTAAAAGTGCAAGATTTGCATGCGACTTACCTAGGTTCGAAGTTCTTGCGGTTGGCCCGCACGATGCCATATTCACTAAGAATAGCTTGGACCTCATTGAAATACGCCTGATCTGGTGTTAGACCACATTGTTCTACGAGTAAACTGTACAGATGTTTGATTTCTTCTATGCTGGCTTGACATGCTGCCATTGTTTGGAGCTAAACAGAGAAGATGGAAGAATTGATTTAGTCTTTTATATCGAATTAAAGCTAATAGTATTGCGTTTGTAGTGGTCAACGCACTCGTCTGGTAAAATAAATAGGAGTACGCGGATTCAATCCCAGCCGAGGCTTGGAATTTTATCATTTGACAAGCTGAAACAAAATGAATGGAGCTACCAGGTTTAGGTGGTAGAGAACGCTGCCGACGTTTCTGGGTTAACACATGAAGGGAATATGAATAAATTTTGGGCTCCTTTGGACCTTGACAAATTGTAAGAGCCCCTTTTTTGAGGTTTAAGATTGCTAATTTTGGGTTCGATTGGTTTGATCCAAATTTCAATTTTTCAAAGCCAAAAATATCCAAGAAAAATCCCCAAATCAACAGAATCGGCAAATAGGTTAGATTACTCACTGTTTGTTTCTTCTTGTTGTTGGGCAGAGCTGCTAGGGTGTCCAGTTTCTGTCTGCAGGTCTCCAGAGCATGTTTGAGATCCCGCAGATATTCATTAGGTTGCTTCAGTGTGTCTACTTGTACTGAGCTATCACGCTCAAACCTTAGGGTGGACACTTGTACTTGTTTCTGTGTGAGGGGAAAAAATTATTGGTTAATATAGGGACATAAAATAGTTTTTGTTTCCCTGCGAGTGTAAAGGGACTTTTCAGTCCTATGCTGGCAGTATTCTATTCTAATTCGTTTAGAAACAGTACTACTAAAAGCCAGCCTAGTTAGTTTTGAAGGTAGCTCGCCTGCCTTGTAGCCCCTAGGTTTCAGGTTCGATTCCCTCCCGGCGAACTTTATCCTAAACACATGCGCTTTGTCTTCATATCGACTGGCTTTCTAATATTCTGTCTTCCTTCTCTCTTTGCTTTCGGGACAATAAGACCTCAGCAGTTACAGTTCTCTCTATCAACCATTAAAAAAAAAAAAAAGATTTTTCAAAGGTGATTTTCCCTTACCTCTTTAGCAGTAGGTACTGAGTTGACTCTCTGATACAAATCCTTGTAAAGGTTCTCATATTCCTTCACCAGGTTCTGGATCATGCCCTTGTCAGTTTTCTGACAGCTCTTGTAGACTTTCTTCACCTGGGCATTCGCTTTCTTGATGTCACCCTGAGCCACTTTCAATAGATCTTTCAATTCCTAGAATCAGACAATGGTCATTGCTTAAGAGTAAAGTTAATTACCAATATTTCGGATTATCATTAATTATTTGAAGTAAAGCTGAGAACTTCTTCACAACTTTAGTGGGTATCACAGCATTATTAAGTGCCTTCTTTACTAGGTATTAATTGTCATCTACCTACTCGTATCATCAACCTCTATTAAAGTAGCTACTCAATTGTTTTCAAGAGGCTGAGTGCACCCTGGATTTCAAGCACAGAGTTGGAAAAAAAATCGACCACGCTGGGAATCGAACCCAGGACCTCCGGCGTGCAAGCCTCGTGTGATACCCACTCGGCCCCGGAGATTGCTTCGAAAAATAAATATTGAGTCGCATCTTACCTCTAGTTCAGTATTATCTGGCTCAAGTTCACACGAGGTTAGGCGGGCATCTATTTGACTGAGTAAGATTATTAGGAGACTGTGCTGAGATGAGAACTCTTGCCATGGACTTAGCAGGGTGTTGAGTAGAGACACGAGCTGAGAACATCGTGGCCTTAGAGCATACCTGGAAATACAAAACATGAGGATATTATACTCAGTAAGCATACCTCGAAAAACAAAACAAGAAAAGGTAGGTTTGAGGGTAGTTCACCTGCCTTGTAAAGGCTAGGTCGCGAGTTCGATTCCCGCTCGGGACGAACAATCTAGCTAGATGAGGTTCGTTCTCGGAACGACTAGTTATCTATACTGTCCTTCTTAGGTTTAGACCTCCGTTGTTACAGTTCCCTGTTATAAAGTGACGTTAAACTCCTAGGACAAGGGAGGTAGGGGAAAAAACTCACCAGGCAGTCAGCAAGGAGTGTGCATTCTGGAACACCCTCATGTCCGGGGTTAGATAGTTGGCTGACAGTTCGGTGTACAGGGACTCGAGAGTTTCCAGCAGTAAGTCTCTGGCTCCTATATCCTCCTGTACATCCAAAGCGTCACCCCGTATAACTTCCAATGTATGTAGAGGCGCACTCGTAGCTTGAGCTTCTAGATCAGTCAGCTTGGTCTCCTGTGCTGACAGCCATTGTTCTTGATCATGTACTAGTTTGTCTACTTGACCTAGTAGTGTCCAGGTAGCGATGATTTTGGTTTTCTTGAGAGCGCACATTTCTATCACCTGAAACCAAAGAGAAAACCAAGGTGTTAACGGGTGTTAGAAAATCCCTCAGTCTCGTGTACTCAATCAAATATTTATTATTAGATTTATTAGGAAAGACATCCAATCGTAAATAACCGTCAGCCTCAGAAAAGATCAGATCGATGCTATTCTAATAATAAGGATTACTACAAATCACGACCCCGTTGGAACGAAAGAAGAAGCAGCAGCAGCAGCAGCATAATTTTACCCTTGTTTGGTAAGTACAAGTAGTGCTTTATTTAGACTGTCAGTATGGAACAAGTTGTCCCACTATATGCTAATAGTAGGCAAAAACGGACGTTTAACCATTACCAAACTCACCTCTCCCGAAGCTTAGTTAGCTTGGTTGGTAGCGCGTCTGCCTTGCAAGCGCTAGGCCGCGGGTTCGATTCCCGCCCGGGGCGGATTTCATCCTGATGGGATAATGTTCGTTCTCGGAATGGCTGGCTTTCTCCTATCCTGTCTTCCTTCTCTCTTCGAGTTCACCCTCTGTCAAAACTCACCTGTTTCCACTTAGCGTCCAGAATATTAAGTCGCACCAGGATCCTCTCTCCATACTCTCTCAGTCCATTCCCCTCACAATCAGTCAAGAATAGTTCACTCGTATTTAGCAGCTGTGAAACCACCCCGCTCTGTTCATCTATCTGCCGTGAGATGGCGCTATGGTCTACCAGTAGAGTGTCCAGGGCAGACTGAGTCACATCCTTGAGTGTAATGGGGGCACTCAGCTTGGTTTCTAACTCGTTCAGGATGTTGCGAGAGCTTTCGATGTTCTCGAATAACTCTTTCTTGGTCTGTGCACGGAAGAGGAGGAAAAGGGTTTGTTAGGAAGAAATTCCATTTTCATCAGAAGGCCAAGATTTTAAATTTAAATTGATTCCAAGGGCAAGATAAACCTGTGCCCTTGACAAAATATGGAGTGTGCTGTGTGCCTGAAGGCACGTGATGTGTTCCAACCCAGTCGACTTCACATACTAAAGTAATAATAACTAATAACCCGATATTTGCAACAACACAACTATATTTTCACAAATTTTTATTCCAGAAAACGCCTTGATTTTTATTTTCCACAGAATGCCTTAATTTTAGGGCAGTTAAACTGCGGTAGTTACTTCCCCAATGCTCTTACCTTCATAATACTCTTGATCTTCTCACAACGCTCCCGCACAGATTCAAACAGGAACTTGTACAGATATTTCAGATGATTGAGCTTGGCTTTCAGATCTTCCGATTTGCCGGATTTGGGATCTGTCCCCTCTACAGATAATAACTCCTCGCCTGAAATAGAAAGAAATAGGTTCAAAATGTTTTCATGTCTCGAAAACAAAGGGAAAAGGAGGACAGGATGGAAGAAAGCTAGCCGTTCTGAGAACGAAACTTGACGATTGATAAAGTTCGTCCCGGGCCAAGATCGATCCTGGGACCTAGCGCTTACAAGGCAGGTGTGCCACCTTCTATGATAACTAGACTGGCCAAGGTATGTGTTGAGAACAAGATTCAAGTGAGAAATATCTTGATCTGGTATGTCTTGAGGGAAAACCCCTTTGCTTTTAACACTACGCTCCTATCTGCGAGCTCTATACACACACAAAAAGTCCACAATGAGGCTTAGGAGTAGGGGCAACTGCCCCAAAAGATAGGTTAAGCTTATCCCTTGGCTGTAAGGAAAGAAACTCACCAGTTTTGAGCAACCAATCATATTCGCTCCTCTTCAGGTTGGTTTCATTGAGCAGCTCAAACTCCAGCTTGTACAGTAGTTGCTTCGGTTCCATATAGGTCTTGCTCAGTCGCTCAAACACCTCACTCAGGTACGTCTCCCATTGGATAAACTTCTCATACCGTTCCAAGAACATGAGATACAGCGTGCAGTACTCATGGTATAAGAACATAAGATGGGATATCCTCTGTGCTATGTGGTCGTATTGCTTCTTCATATTCCACATGTTGTGGTTGAGACTCTTCATATCAATAAGTCAATACTATGGAATTAGAGTACTTTCTATAATGTGTCGTCCCTTCGCGACAATTAATACGATACAAAATGCAGGTCCCTTTAGCCTTCTACTTTTGTGTCTTATCCTCTTTCGGTTGGAAGCCTACTTTGCTTGTAATATGGTAGTCGTATTTTAGGCGGGGCCGCCCTTCAGTTGGGGCGCGCTCCGCCGCCGACATGTTCTGTCTGAGTGATGGTTGATTGATTCGATTGATCCCGCCGGGGAACGTATTTTCAATTCCGCGTCCCGTGACGCTACTCTCGAGGTATGCTCCTCGATTCCTGCTGGGGATGTGGGATAAAATTTTTAAAGTTCATGAGATTGCCTTTGACTGGGCTTGAACTAAGGGGTATTGTGGACGGCCAAGATAGGTGTGGGGGGGGGCACTAGAGCGGGGACGTTAACATAGTAGTAGGAGCAAGTAGGAGCGCGCGATAAAATGACATGTAGAAGTAAAGATTGTCCCCCGCGCCGCCCAGGCGGCCGTCACTGCGGGGCCGGCGCTAATAATAACATAACCGAACTGAAGGGAGTAGTAGTCCTTACGCTTCGAATTTAGGGTGCCCCGCACCTCACCCTGAAGCCCTTTCACATTTGGGAGTTCTGTGTTGTTGCTTGTGGAATTAGGGCTAT
>NW_007409900.1:19203-20247 GCF_000475195.1 Diaphorina citri
TTTTTTTTTTTTTTTTCACATTTTCTCACACAAAATAATGAGCTCTGATCTTGAAATTTGTCGCGACGACCTATGAACTCAAAGCGAGAAAGTTTCAGGTAACACTTCAGTCGATCATTTAAGACCGGTTTTAGCGTTATCTATGTTAAGCTACGCCGAGCAAGGCCAATAAATGGATGGGTGACTTAAAGTTAATTGACTAATTGTGGGATTTTTTTTTTCTCATTTTCTCACACAAATGAGCTCTGATCTTGAAATTTGTCGCGACGACCTATGAACTCAAAGCGAGAAAGTTTTAGATAACACTTCAGTCGATCATTTAAGACCGGTTTTAGCGTTACCTATGTTAAGCTACGCCGAGGAAGGCCAATAAATGGATGGGTGACTTGCACACTATATTGGAAATAAAGGGAGAACGGGCTCTAGTCTTGATTTTAAATCATTACATGAAAGTAAAATCAAAAAATCAAATCAAGGATGATAATAAACTGAATATTAAACAAATCAGGTAGGTACATAGGTATTCTTTAACCACGATCGAATAAACTACGGGCTAAAAAATTCCCGGAGGGACGGACTCAGCTTGTTGAGGTTTAAGATTGCTAATTTTGGGTTCAATTGGTTTGATCCAAATTTCAATTTTTCAATGCCAAAAATATCGAAGAAAAATCCACAAATTAACAGAATCGGCAAATAGGTTAGATTACTCACTGTTTGTTTCTTCTTGTTGTTGGGCAGAGCTGCTAGGGTGTCCAGTTTCTGTCTGCAGGTCTCCAGAGCATGTTTGAGATCTCGCAGATATTCATTAGGTTGCTTCAGCGTGTCTACTTGCACTGAGCTATCACGCTCAAACCTTAGGGTGGACACTTGTATTTGTTTCTGTGTGAGGAAAAAAATAATGGTTAATATAGGGACTTAAAATTGGTTAGTAAAGGGACAGAAAATAGTTTTCCTTGTTTCCCTGCGAGTCCTATGCTGGCAGTATTCTATTCTAATTCGTTTAGAAACAGTACTACTAAAAGCCAGCCTAGTTAGTTTTGAAGG
>NW_007409901.1:0-646 GCF_000475195.1 Diaphorina citri
AGGGAAACGTTGGTTTTACAGGCTCTAGTTGTAGAAAACCCCCGTGAACGAAGACCGTCTAGTGCGGCGTCAAGAGAGAATCATAAGTTGATCTACAGATTGAATGCTCAGGGCACTAAAGTTAGGCGAAACTGTGTAGGATCTTACCAGAAGTTGCGTGAGCAGAACAAAACACGTAAGATGCAAAGAATAAACCCCACTTTGTATACACATTTTGTGACCAGTGCGATAGAAAGCCACAGCTTTGCCTGGAGTGCTTCAACAGTCGACACTGATCTGTGTCATGGACTGGTATACTGGCCATGAATTAGGCACTAATTTGATTTGATTTTTTTTTTACCAATTTATTCAATTTAGTTACCTACTGATTGCAATAAGTTAGGTACTGATTTTATTTGATTCAATTTTGTTTGTTTTTGAACACTTTGTTCTTTTTGTAGTTGTAATTTCCTACTGTTTTTCCTTTTTATTATTATTAGAATACCTACTTTATAATTTCTTCATAATTCAAATACATTCTTTATGTTATAAAGTACTGAAATATCATTATTTTCATTTCAGAAGACCATATTATTATTATTACACAATTGGATCAAACTTTATTAAATATACAGATGGTAACAAAAAGTATATACATATAAATACA
>NW_007409902.1:0-646 GCF_000475195.1 Diaphorina citri
ACATTATCCCATCAGGATAAAATCCGCCCCGGGCGGGAATCGAACCCGCAGCCTAGCGCTTACAAGGCAGACGCACTAAGTACCAACTAAACTAACTAGGCTGGCGACCTCAAGTCCTCAAGAGGTTTGACAGGGAACTGTAACTGCTAAGATCTTATCGTTCCGAAATCGAAGAGAGAAGGAATAAAATCCGCCACTGGCGGGAATCGAACCCGTAGCCTAGCGCTTACAAGGCAGACGCACTAAGTACCAACTAAACTAACTAGGCTGGCGACCTCAAGAGGTTTGACAGGGAACTGTAACTGCTAAGGTCCTATCGTCCCGAAATCGAAGAGAGAAGGAATAAAATCCGCCACTGGCGGAAATCGAACCCGCGGCCTAGTGCATACAAGGCAGACGCGCTACTAACCAAGCAAACTAGGCTGGCGAGTATGTATATCCTTTTGAAACACGATGTGCATTATTTGATTTCTATTCAGAAAATTTTAGCTGTAAGTAAAAAATGAAGGAAAAAAATCGCTTCGTTCGTCTTAAGTACTTTTGTACCAACGAGGATTTGAATTACAATTACCTGCCTCGGTGGTGTAGTGGTCAAGGCGCTCGCCTGGTAAACAGGAGGGCGTAGGTTCAATCCCAGCCGAGGTAT
>NW_007409903.1:0-646 GCF_000475195.1 Diaphorina citri
ACATTGTAGCAGATAGGATTTCGATGGAGGGTTAACGGTAAGTAATGACTTGGTATTTTCTTTCAATTCCGGCAGAGTTTCAACTAAATTACCTTGGGTGTGAGGCCAGTGTTCAGAGGAAAGACGAAGAAAATCAGGACCATGCAACCATTGGGAATGTTCTAAAAAGTGAACGGGTAGCAAACCTCTGGAAGCGCAGTCAGCGGGATTGAGATCGGTAGGTACATGATACCAGTCACACTTGTCAGAAATTAGATTATTTAACTCTACGATTCGATTAGCGACATAAGTTTTGAGCGTATGAGGGTTGAAGTAGCGGGAGTCATGTGACCTGATTCAAAATAATCCTGAAAGAAATTCTGATATTCTTCACGAACAGCGGGTTTAGATGAAATGCGGCGGTCTAACTTCTCATATTGTTTAAGAGCGTTATGTCTATTATTGCAGATAGGTTCAGAGGATTTGAATGGTAAGCGAACAATGTAGCGACCTGTATAATACTTAGAGGCGATTTAGTAGGGGCGACCTTACTTTTGCCCTTTAACAAATAAACTTTATTTTCAAGACTGTTAAGATTGGAAGAAACTAAGTAAATAACAGCGGCGTAGCCTTTGCTAGACGCGTCACAAAAGCCAACAATATGAAC
>NW_007409904.1:0-646 GCF_000475195.1 Diaphorina citri
ATGTGTGAGTAACGCGCTGAGTCTACCTCACAGAGAGCTCACAGTGCATGGTGAATGAGAAAGTTAGTGACGTCATCATAATCTCAGTTCCTCTCGCACTGAGCACTACGTGGCTCTGGGTTTACACTAAACATGACGTCTCGTTTTACATGGAATTTTTGGACTCCGTATTAAGAAGGTTTAGTGCGCGGCCACAACGGCGACCATAGACCATCGAACATTGACCCTCGTCCAACCGTACACCGTACCCAGCTCGATTTCTTGATTTTCTGCAAGGGTTCGGTACTATGGTCAAGACTCTGTTGAGGACACGTCTATTCATTAGTATATGGTTTGTTTATTTTCTCTTGAGTCGGTACTTGGCGAGGGTCGATGGTTAGTTCTCCGTTGTGGACGCCTACTTGGGTAGTATACCATCTCAGAGTTGCCCAACCTGTGGTTCGCGACCCCCTTTTGACCCTCGTACCCTGGGGCACATTCTTTATTTTTCAAGATGTTTGATAGAGGAAACTGTAACAACAGGGGTCTTATGGTCCCGTAATAGAAGAGAGAAAAAACACTGTGAAAGACAGGTTTGGAGAAAGCCAGCAGTTACAAGAAAGAACTGCTTAGGATAAAGTTCACCTTGGGTAGGAATCGAACCCGC
>NW_007409905.1:0-646 GCF_000475195.1 Diaphorina citri
TGATTTTCCCTCGAGCTAATTTCAAAGACTACATGCTGAAAGGTGCACCATCTAATACCTTGGGTTTAGCAACATCCTCTGGATGGATGACTAGTAACTTATTTGTAGACACATTAAAGCATTTCGTAAAATACTCCTGCAGCTCACTAGAAAATCCATCTCTATTAATATATGATAATCATGAGACACACATTAGTATTGAGGTCTATGAAGAAGCCAAGAAGAACGGAGTCCACATTCTGACACTCCCCCCACACTCAACCCATAAAATGCAGCCACTTGACGTTGCTTTGTATGCTCCTTTCCAAACCTATTACAATTCAGCAATTGACTCGTGGATGTATGCAAATCCTGGGAAGAATGTCACCATCTATGAAGTGGCTGGTTTTGTAGGCCTGGCTTATCCAAGGGCTTTTACTCCATCCAATATCATAAACGCATTCAGAGCAACAGGTATTTACCCCATGGATCCAGATGTCTTTGATCAATCTGATTTTGATGCAAGTGAGGTATCAAACCGACCCCTCATACAACAACCATCAACCAGTGCAAACACACTACAACAACTATCAACCAGTGCAAACACACTACAACAACTATCAACCAGTGCAAACACACTACAACAACCATCAACCAGTGCAAACAC
>NW_007409906.1:0-646 GCF_000475195.1 Diaphorina citri
AAGTCACCCATCCATTTATTGGCCTTGCTCGGCGTAGCTTAACATAGATGACGCTAAAACCGGTCTTAAATTAACGACCGAAGTGTTATCTAAAACTTTCTCACTTTGAGTTCATAGGTCGTCGTGACAAATTTCAAGATCAGAGCTCATTTGTGTGAGAAAATGTGAAAAAAATCCCCCAAAAACCAGTTTTTTTGGTTTTTTGGCTTTATGGTTTTCTGGACAAAATTTGCACCACCATTTTCGTGTTCCTGGTAAAAAGACCTTTAATTTGATATATAGGTCGACCAGGTTTGGACAAGTCCTTCTATGGGATGTTCCTGGTAAAAAGACCTTTAATTTGACATTATGATATATATGTAGGTCGACTAGGTTTGGATAAGTCCTTCTATGGGGACAGACAGAGTGACGACACCGAAGCGAATACAATAGTCCGTCCCTTAGATCTTTTTATTACTATTGTAATAATAAAGGAAGGACGGACTAAAAAGCCATACTTATATTAATCTTATTATTATGTACCTACCTATAATATAGGTACATACTAATAAGATATATGTACTATGTATACTTATTTGTAGTTATGTATCTATCAACTATTTATTTACGTATCCATTTTATTTATAACTGAACCAATTGGCCTTGG
>NW_007409907.1:0-646 GCF_000475195.1 Diaphorina citri
TTCTTATTCTCCTCACTCCCAATATTTCAGTCAAGTGGGCGAGAATCTGTCTGGGGAAGCTCGCTTCCTACCCAGTATTAAGGGGAAGCACCTCCGTACCTACATACCATTATCAGAGCTGAGGAGTAACAAGCACACCCATGTACTCATCAAAATACCTGTCTGTTATGAATATGTAAGTAAATACTTGATTGATTGATTGATTGATTGCTCTAAAGCACCTCCGTACCTACATACCCGTGTTTATGTTGGGTAAATGTTGGCCTTATATACGGTATATTTTGGCGGTTGGCAAAATATGTGGGTTGGCGTGCTGTCTTACCGTTGGCCAAGGGTTCCCTAAGGGTACAAATTACACATTTTCATCAGTAAATGGTTTCTTCAAATTAAATTGATCCCAAGAGCAAGGAAAATCTAGACCCTTGACAAATGAAGTGTGCCTAAAGGCATGTGATGTGTTCCAATCCACTCGACCCCAATATGATTCAACTGAATTAACCCGTTCACTGCCTCTGTCCTCACAGTTTGATTTAACACGTTCACTTCTTCTCTCCCCCACAGTTTGATCTAACACGTTCACTTCCTCTGCCCACAGTTTCGCGTCAGCTACGACATCTACCGGCCGTCGGACCGAATCAGTCACACC
>NW_007409908.1:0-646 GCF_000475195.1 Diaphorina citri
AGCTAAATTAACTCCAAACAATGTATAAAACAATTTGATATAATTTTATTGCCATTTTGCCGCAAAAAGGGAAAACAACATTTTGTTTCTTTAGCTATATCTGTAACAGTTCTACGGTAATGAGTGCTCTCTAATTGAAAAGGCCACTGGTTAAGTGGTTCTGTAATGGGTACGAAGAATTTGTAGTGGGTGAGAAGGTTCTGTAATGGGTACCCTCTAAGATGAGAAATCAGGCTCATCGTGTATGATCTAAAATACAGATGACAGCCGTTTTTGCTTGCTCACTATAGCGATGAGGTATTTACATGGGTTTCAAGTTTGTTAAGCTAACCATGTGTCCAAACCTGCAGGCTGATTGTGTCAAAGACTCAAACTAATCCTGAGTTTCAAGAGTGGCCCACAACCTATCAGCACAAGCGTTGAAAGTCAATAGTGTACGAGTATTTGTGGTGGTTAGAACCGTGAACTTCACATCTGAAGGTTGTTGGTTCGATTCCAATTCATGTCGTAAAATTATCTTGGTGTATCTCTCGGGGAACGACATTTCAAGCATTAACGCTCAACACGAACCTAATGATAATTCCCCCCTTTTTTCCGTGACAATTTGACCCTCCAGAATTCTCTTGGCTCGGATTATTGTGTTGTT
>NW_007409909.1:0-646 GCF_000475195.1 Diaphorina citri
CAGTACTGTGTCTATTACCTACGATTATTATTGTACCTACCAAGTACCAAACGACACCTGAGATTGCAACTGCATCTGTTTCCAATCTTGCTGACATCACTACAGGTAACCCGAGACGTATTGACCAATTGACGTATCGTACCCAACCTATTTGACCAACTGACGTATCGCCACCCAACACCCAACCTGTTTTCCAAGACCACGGCATCTGTTCAGCATGATTTCTGTAAACCTACTCCTACATAATTATGTGTTTCTACGCATTTATTTCTTCACGTGGCCTCTTCAGCGTATTAGCCTCTGAGTCCTTTGACACAGTTGTGTCTAGCATCTGATGTAATTAGTGGTAATTATAGGCAGCTAGGACAGGAGTGGCACGTTTTTGATGCGAATGGATATCAAAGAGACAGCGAGCTATGAAACCCTTTTTTACTTTCCTTATCCTATAGGAAGGAAAGTAATGTAATCGGGTCAAAATTTCGATGGTCAGTTTTTAGTGCCAAAACACGTTTTGAGGTCCGAGCCTAAATCCAAAGTTTCAGCCATTGGTCCTAAACAAAATATCTCAAGAACGGTAAGAGCTAGAGACTTGAAATTTGGTATGTAGCTGTCAAATGTGGCAAGGATGCGACACGAAACTTTTGGT
>NW_007409910.1:0-646 GCF_000475195.1 Diaphorina citri
CAGTCGGAAGGTCCAATCCAGTTTGATCTCGTCTTGAACCAGCACATCCTCCAGGGACCCCCGACAGCAGAACTCCCAGACCAGGGCGGGGCCTGTAGGGTCCCACAGGAACCCGATGAACGGGTTCAGGTTCTCGTGACGGAGCCCTTGTAACTGTTGAAATAGAATAGAATTGGAAATACAGTTAGAATAGAATAGAATCAGAAGTAGAATCTTAAGGTGTGTCCAAACGTGGTCCATGGGCCGGCGTGTCGCGAGATAAAACTACATTGTCGAGGCAGTGTGGACGGTTCAGTTGACATCGATCGACGGCCGGTCGACTATGTGTGGACAAACCTTTACTATTTCTACCATAGAACCTTTAGGTGCCAGTACGATGTTGACTTCTTCGATAGACTTGGTCGCGAGAGACCACTCTCTATGGAGTCTACCGAGTTCATAGAGTAGTGTACACAGACACAGGTCATAGAGCGCTCTATACCATCGGTAGAGTTCCCTACGACCTGTGTACACAGTGGTTATAGTGTGGCAGTACACAGTGGTTAGGTATAGTTGGTGGAAGAAAGAGGAAATCTGGATAAGGTTATTCCTGAGTTTACCTGTAGTAAATGATCCACGGATTTAGACTTCAGTTCAATAGTGTTCC
>NW_007409911.1:0-646 GCF_000475195.1 Diaphorina citri
AATAAAATCATTTTGAAAACATTAAATGGAAATTTGCCGGTTTTAGGTACCATTTTGTTGAGATGTTTTGTTGCCAAGTCCATGGAGTTATTGGAGTTTATGGTTATTAGTACTGACTGTGTACCACTGCTAGGACTTCCCACCATTGAAAAATTAAATTTAATTAGTAGAAATGAAAATTGTGTAAACAACATGCATCTGGAAGTGCATAATATCAATGTAAAAAATGATAGAGGTAATACAGACAAGTGTTTACAATAATTTTATCTCTACTTATTCATAAATAAAATTCAAATACAACAGTAAAATATTTACAAAATGTTCTAAACATTCCCACACATAGGAAGCATGGCGAGAGTCCCAGAAGAATCACGATCAGCACAATACACTGCATTCCTGCTCCTCTTTTATCTGCTCGGAAAATTCGACAAATCAAGTTTTTTTTACACATTTTTAGAAGAAAAATAAATCAAAGATAATGTTCACTTATTAATTTATTTATATATATTGAGAAAAACATCTTATAAGAAAAAATCTGTTTGATGAAAAAAAAAGGAAAGTATTGTCCCTAGGATTGATGCACCTCGTAGGGTACCTTATGCACTTTATGATTCTGTGAAGGCTGAGTTGAAAAGAATGACTGATG
>NW_007409912.1:0-219 GCF_000475195.1 Diaphorina citri
TTCCACGAAGTTCTATCTACTGTGTGGGTGAGAAACTAGTGGGCAGGAGGATACGTGACTGCATTTCCCGTATGAGGGATACGGTGTAGGCCACACACTCGTCCCACCCTGGATTTTTCTCCCATATACAGAGTGTTTATTAACTTCTCACCAACCTGTATGCGTTTCATAAAGGTACATCACAATTTCATAGTGGTATATTGTTTCCACGAAGTTCTA
>NW_007409912.1:9885-10555 GCF_000475195.1 Diaphorina citri
ACAGGGTGTTCAACTCGTTTCTCACCAACCTGCATGAGTTTCATAATGGTACATCACAAGGCACTAGTTCTATCTACTGTGTGGGTGAGAAACTAGTGGGCAGGAGGATACGTGACTGCATTTCCCGTATGAGGGGTACGGTGTAGGTCACACACTCGTCCCACCCAGGATTTTTCTCCCATATACAGAGTGTTTATCAACTTCTCACCAGCCTGTATGCGTTTCATAAAGGTACATCACAATTTCATAGTGGTATATTGTTTCCACGAAGTTCTATCTACTGTGTGGGTGAGAAACTAGTGGGCAGGAGGATACGTGACTGCATTTCCCGTATGAGGGGTACCGTGTAGGCCACACACTCGTCCCACCCTGGATTTTTCTCCCATATACAGAGTGTTTATCAACTTCTCACCAACCTGTATGCGTTTCATAAAGGTACATCACATTTTCATAGTGGTATATTGTTTCCACGAAGTTCTATCTACTGTGTGGGTGAGAAACTAGTGGGCAGGAGGATACGTGACTGCATTTCCCGTATGAGGGGTACCGTGTAGGCCACACACTCGTCCCACCCTGGATTTTTCTCCCATATACAGAGTGTTTATCAACTTCTCACCAACCTGTATGCGTTTCATAAAGGTACATCACAATTTCATAGTGGTATATTGTT
>NW_007409912.1:19988-20667 GCF_000475195.1 Diaphorina citri
CCACGAAGTTCTATCTACTGTGTGGGTGAGAAACTAGTGGGCAGGAGGATACGTGACTGCATTTCCCGTATGAGGGGTACCGTGTAGGCCACACACTCGTCCCACCCTGGAGATCGCCAGGCGCTCTCTCGCGTTTCCTTACGACTGGCGAGGTCCTTGTAGCCTGAGGAAGCAAGGGGGGGGGGAGAGACATTAGTGGTTGGGTGGAAGAGGTTAAGGAAGCGAGAACCCTGCCACTTAAAATAAAGGGGGAAATGCGAAAAATCGGCCAGTTTAGATGTATTTATTTTTACAGAAGTTTGATACAAAGGACTGTAACTGCCAAGGTCTTATCGTCCCAAAATCGAAGGAAGACAGGACAGGAGAAACCAGCCGTTTTGAGAACAATTTCACCTGAATAGAACAAAATCAGTTTCGAGCGGGGATCAAACCCGCGATCTAGCCCTTACAAGGCAGACAAAACAAATGTTTCGAATGTTGAGCAGCTTTCAAGATAAAACCTATCAAGATATTACAAACTAAGGAAAGTCAAGAAAAATTTTTCATAAATAAGTCTGGAGACTAGAAAATTTTCTGGATTGTTGAGAAACAATGTTTCTGATGTGCCAGCCTAGTTAGCTTAGTTGGTAGTGCGTCTGCCTTGTAAGCGCTAGGCCACGGGTTCGATTCCCGCCCGGGG
>NW_007409913.1:0-646 GCF_000475195.1 Diaphorina citri
TCGGCTTACACTTCGATAACTGTCACATAAATTTGCTCCCCGACACTTGAAAAATTCTGCTAATGTGCAGACAAAATATTGCCTCATTTTAATTCTCAGACTGATAACATGATAAGAGTTGAGAGAAGCATTTTCTTTTGTAGAGCAAGGATGATAAAATTTTTGATTAAAGCACTTTTAGGTAAACGATTATGACGGCTTTCACCCATGAATGTTCTATTTTGCCTACATTCTTCACGATTACAATTAGCTTCGAACAGGGGCATGATCCATCTGCTCTTCTTCTTGTCCTTGTTCTTCTTCTACTTCCTCATCTCTTCCTCCTCCTCCTCCTTCTACTTCTTCTGCTTCTACTTCTCCTCCTCCTCTTCTTCTTCCTCCTTTTTCTTCTATTTGCATGGCTTTCTTTCAAGTGGCAGTGTCTAGCCCAAGTTCCTAATCCCAACTCTATTATCCCTGTCCCCCATATTCCCAAAACTCCAAACTCGTGAAGCATGTCTCTTGATAACAATGACAATCTTTGTTACGGAAGGCACAAGTGTTTCCTCCTTCATGCCCACGTTCCCCTCTTGCTAACCCTTTCTGGTGGGTTATCTTCTTGATCTATTATGTAAATATGCTTGTCAAGTATCAAGACCATCAAGTA
>NW_007409914.1:0-646 GCF_000475195.1 Diaphorina citri
GAGTTTTTCCCTGTCTCATCCAAACTGATAATAGGTATCCAGTGCACTTTCAGCTATGACCCTCTTAACATCAATGTTCCCATGAAATTTGAGTACCCATCAGATTCTATCGATGTTGTTAATTCTCTAGTTCAATACCCAGGAGGTTTCCAAGTACCATGGGTTGACACTTTAAATCTCGAGTAAGTCGATATTGCACCAGAGCTCGTTATGGGCATTAGCACGTTGCCTGCTACGGATATTGGCAATGTGAAACAAGTTGGTTGAAAAACTCTTCATAGAAGGGCCTGTGATAATGGAAGCCTTATCGTCCCGAAATCGAAGAGAGGAGGGCAGGATAGGAGAAATCCATAGGAGATAAGCAGGATAGAAGACAGGAGAAATCTGTTTAATATAAAGTTCTGCCAGGGTAGGAATCGAACCCGTTACCTAGCATTTGCGAGGCAACCACGCTACATCCCAAGCTAACTCAACAAATGACAGATATTAAATTGAAACAGAGGGCTTGAAAAGGGTCTTTGGTGTAAAACCCATTAACTGCGGTAGCTGCTTCATCATGTCATTAATGTCCAATAGAGTGATTGCGATATCAGACATAAGAGGACCAAAGGACCATGTTAACAGTGACCGTGTTAAGTGTCTGTGT
>NW_007409915.1:0-646 GCF_000475195.1 Diaphorina citri
CCTCGGTGGCGTAGTGGTCAAGACGCTCGCCTGGTAAACAGGAGGGCGTGGGTTCGATCCCAGCCGAGGCATGGAATTCTAAGGGTTAGGTGGTAGAGAACACCTTCGGCGTTAACCTCACCTAGTGGTTACCTTCCACTCACGAGTTTATTATCATAATTAATAATCTATTACTATAGGTACCTTTTTTACTTTCCTTATCCTATAGGAAGGAAAGTAATGTAATCGGGTCAAATTTTCGATGGTCAGTTTTTAGTGTCAAAACACTTTATTATTATAATTAATAATCTATTGCTATACCTTTTTAGTCCGTCCTTCCTTTATTATTACTAATAATAAAAGGTATAAGGGACGGACTATTGTATTCGCTTCGATTGGTCCGTGTGTGTGTGTGTCTGTCTGTCTGTGTGTCCATGTGTCTGTCTGTCTGTAAACAAAATATCTCGAGAACGGTAAGAGCTAGAGTAGCTGTCAAATGTGACAAGGATGCGACACGAAACTTTTGGTTTTCATACGAAATTATTAAAAAAAGAAAAAAATAAATAATAAAGCTAAAGCCGGTATTAATAAGATGGAGAGAGAGAGAGAGAGAGAGAGAGAGAGAGAGAGAGAGAGAGAGAGAGAGAGAGAGAGAGAGAGAGAGAGA
>NW_007409916.1:0-646 GCF_000475195.1 Diaphorina citri
TCTATTGGCTATTGGGAATCTATCATCTGTTCCGATGACTATCTACACATGTAGATCTAGACTGTTTATGGACGTAACATTGCAATAGACCTTGCCCATTGACCATTGAGTTGCCCATTGACCTAAGTACTAGGTTTTAATCTTCCTCCTTATTTAGAGTACTAATCACATCGTCAAAATAATTAATTCTATGAAATGTATAACATTGTGTCTGACTTAGTATACTGTGTCAATTGGTAACTCAATAGTGGAGCAGTTTGTCTAATAAAAGATTGATATATATATATATACCTACACATTTGTTTAGTTTGTAATTGTACCTTGGTGTCTATAGGTACTGTCTGTAGGTATGTATTTGTTTTCTTTGTAGTGCCAATCAATATCCCCTTGAACAATGGAAAAGTTGTGCAAGGCATATTCTATTCTATTCAAGATTCAAGGTGTAGTCTATTCACAATATCTGACTTACCGCTGGATTCTTACTTGATCTTGTGGGCCTCTCCCACAGGACCTCCAGAAAAGAGCCTCTCCCATTACTGCACCATAGATAACTTACCACTGTGGATTTTTACTGGCCTCTTGGGCCGAGGACCTCCAGAAAAGGGCCTCTCCCATTCCTGCACCATAGATAACTTATCACTGTGGA
>NW_007409917.1:0-646 GCF_000475195.1 Diaphorina citri
TTGACACGTTTGGCAACGTAGCCTACTTTTTAGATGACTCCTTGCTGCCATATTCAAATGGATAAGGTATTTTTTTTTTTATGTTTTCTAGATACTGCACTTGGTCCTTTGTGTTTTCTTTTTCCAGGATATCTTTCAGTCCTGTATACTTTTCTTTTCCAGGGGTTCTCAAACTTTTTGGAAATGGAAGGCTCGTACACACCTTAACCCTTATCACACTTTCACGTCTCACGAAAATATTAAAAAAATATCCAGTTAAAGTTATTCCGATTTTTTTTTTATTTAACTGCCTATTTATCATCGTATTATTTTATAAAAGCAAAAAATAAATTAAAAAATAAATAACCAAAAAAGAAATAATTTTAAAAAAGACAAGGTGAACGTGAAACGGGGATACGGTGTGTAGGCAGCTTGCGACTTTCTCGATTCAAAACATTGGCGGGATTTTTTCAAAAATTGAAAATTTGTGTTTCGAATACGTTTACTGAAATACCTCTAGTTTCTTTATTCTATATCCAATTAGCACTATTTGTTTTTTTTTTTCCATATTCATAAATACATCATTACATAATTTCATTGTTCTATATCCAAACAACATTATCATTATTATTATTATTATCATTTTCATTTATAAGAAATCGCAGTT
>NW_007409918.1:0-646 GCF_000475195.1 Diaphorina citri
ACATAAAAACAATTAAGTCACAAAATATAGTAAGTATTAGGAGGAAGAAAAAAAAAGATAATAATAATTAAAAATAGAAAGTAAAAAAAAAAAAAATACAGAAAGCAATCCTGATTACTTACTGATTAAATAGAAGTTTCTTAACTCCGTTAAGGAGCAAGAACAGACGTCAACCACGCTCTGGAAGCTGTGCTGGGGGCAGTTGTGGGAGTGGCTGTGCGGGTGGCTGTAGTGCACAGCCAAGAATAAGAAGAACAGACGTCAACCCCTGCACCGCTGATCTCATTGCCGAACTTTTGCATCCGGAGCATAGGAGAGTGTTCACCAATATTTGTTCTTGATTTTTTCAATATGAACTTAGAATGTAGGCGAGTGTTCATTGTATTATCTCGCATATTTATTCCATGATGTAGTTCAGGAACATTTATTTCGCTTAGAAGAGAAAAAATGGCTTCCAGCAATGAAGTTCTAGTGATCAAAGTAATGAAGACCATGCGTCAGGACACCGTTGTGGAGACCGTGCGTCAGCCCCGGCGGATCCGGCAAATCCGGCGGATCCGGCAAATCAGGCGGCCCCGCCAGCCCCGCCAACAATTTCATTTCCAACGCCCTCAGCAACCGCTCTGGAAGCTGTGCTGGGGGCAGT
>NW_007409919.1:0-646 GCF_000475195.1 Diaphorina citri
CCTACCTAGAAAACTTTTTTTCTTGGCACAGAGACGATTTTAAAGTAAAATATTTAATAACGGAGACGGAGAGAGAGATATAAAAATTCCATTTCTTTGATTAAGACGCTCTCGTTCTCTCTCTTTCTTTTTTATCATCCTCTTCAGAAGCTTCACTCCACAAAGTTTGGTGAAGACGGGGTAAGTGGTGAGTGGCGTGTTTTTGGTAACTGAAGAAGATCGATTTTCAGATAACTATACCTATTCCAGATTATTTTCATAAACTGTCAGTTTGTTTCATCTTGATCTTAGAAATTGTCCTCCGTACTCTATTAGGTACTTACGAGTATGTCGCTGTACGGATTCTACTATTCGAACCTACCAATTATACCATACCTGCGGGTCCTAAAGATTCCATTGGATTGGAACATAATGATAATAATTAGGCATAGACTACGAGGACAACCTTTCACAGTCAAAATTTTTTAGGAGGTTTTTTTTCAGCAATAGGCACTTACATGAAATTCTCAAGACTCCTAGCTACCAGTCAAGTATAACACATTCTCACCACCTACTCATGTCTCACCTTTCTCTAATTTGAGAACCACTCGAATTAAAATTTCAAGGTATGAAAAATCTCCGAGCTTAATTAAAACTGATGGAAGCC
>NW_007409920.1:0-646 GCF_000475195.1 Diaphorina citri
TGCTGGTTACGCTCGGGTTATGATCTTTGACTCGATGACCCTACTCTGGACTTTTACTTTGATCTGTTTCAATTTACAGTTCTTCATTTCATCTTCAGGGGCAGTGAATGTGAGGATCAGTTAGGGATGTAGGATCTGTGGGTATTGTGTTCATTCAAAAGGACTTTTAAGCTTTTGTATGAAAAGGAGCAAGCTTTGGACTTATACTCAAAGGATAAGGGGGACTTGTTAATACATTGATTGAAAAGATGAGGAAACGAATGATTGGAAATATCATGTACAATCAATATGAGAGGTAAGAAGATAAAAGAACAACATAGAATATGAGGGAACACGAGGTTTACATAAAAATAAAGAGGATGCCGCAATGTTAAATGAAGTGGAGAAAAATATTCCACAAATGCTTTTGTTGACTAATCGACTTGTTTTACAACTTGGGAAAGAACTTTTGGACATCTTCGCTATCATTGAATTCTCACCTTTTATCGTTCAGTGCCGATTGCCTGGTGCACAAATGGTTTGTTTCCAGTTTAGAGGCGGACTTAAATAACTAAATCTTACTATCTAGTTGGTATACCTAGGTGTAAACTGTAAAGAACACTTACTATTTACTTAATTTCAGAGAACATTCGATAGCTACAGCTAG
>NW_007409921.1:0-646 GCF_000475195.1 Diaphorina citri
CTAGAAATGATTCTCGGTATTTTCTCGGGAACCAGGTAGCCGCGTACAAATTGCCAAGTCAACTATAAAAGTGTGCTAATTGTACTACATAGTAGTTAAGTACTTGAGTTGGAATAACATGGGCTAGACACTCGGTACTCTACTATTATCTGAGGTATCAAATATCACACCTCCTTGACACACTATAAGTGTTACGAGACGAGTTGGAATAACATGGGTTAGACTGTTAGACACTCGGTACTCTACTATTATCTGAGGTATCAAATATCACACCTCCTTGACACACTACAAGTGTTACGAGACATCCTCTCTTATCACTCCATGTGATTGTGATAGTGACTCGGTAATACTCGGTACCAAAAAAAGGATTGAAACTATTGCACGAATTACTTACTAGGTATGTTACTAGTTACTACTTATATGACTACATCATACATAAGGAGGTACCTACTACCCTCTTAGTAGAGATATAGAAGTACCAGTACGTATTTGAATATATTGTACCACTCGTCTACTCGTATGTGAGTTTTGAGCTGTGTCCACACACATAGTGTATTTCCCTTTCTTAATGTTAATGTGCATTAGCTTAATTCGAATTTTTCTTTCTCAAATGTTAATGTACATTAACTTCCCCTCTTCTCCTTTC
>NW_007409922.1:0-646 GCF_000475195.1 Diaphorina citri
TTCATTGATTTTCAATTTCCTTGTTCCCACCTATAGACAGGTATATTGGTACATAGATAAATAACAGTTGATATAAAATCCAATGAAGAAAGAGAGAAAGGGGGTCTTATCGTTTTAAAAGCGAAGAGAGAGGGAGAGGAGAAATAACCTGAGTCGTGATCTACCAAACAGTTAGTGGAGATGTCAAATGTACCAACACCTTAAACTACTTTATAGTTGGTGGAGATGGCTTTTTACTTTCCTTATCCTATAGGAAGGAAAGTAGGTAATGTAATCGGGTCAAACTTTCGATGGTCAGATTTTAGTGCCAAAACACGTTTTGAGATCCCTAGAGCTTAAATACAAAGTTTCAGCCATTGGTCCGTGTGTCTGTCTGTCATTCTGTCTGTCTGTAAACAAAATATCTCGAGAACGGTAAGAGCCAGAGACTTGAAATTTGGCATGCAGCTGTCAAATGTGACAAGGATGCGACACAAAACTTTTGGTCAAGATCGGTGCTGCGTTTGGCGGTATTTAGACCGCTTTTTGGCGGTTTTCGACCGTTTTTTGGCGATTTTCAGCTATACTTACTAAACGGTTAGAGATATTGTAAAAGTTACTATAGAACATAAAAATAAGCATCATTCAATAGGATAAGGAAAGTCGT
>NW_007409923.1:0-646 GCF_000475195.1 Diaphorina citri
TATTTTCGACATTACGAATTTCTTCTGAAATTCAGTGCAGGAGCTCAATTGAGACAAAACCCATTGTCTGCATAGATAGTCCAACATTCGAAACAACATGTAGGTTATGTAAAGGCAGAAGCTGCAAAAAATCGTAGAGTAAAAATATAAAATCGGCAACGAAAATATATTTCTCGAGCGAACTGGATTGTACATTTTTTAATGAAAAGGAAAAAAGAGGAAGAGGAAGAAGAACGTAGCTTGAAAATAAACTGTGAATGGGGTAGAAATTTAGAAAGGGTAGTGAAAGAGGGGAGAGACGAGAATGATAGAACTACTTGACAGAAAAAGGGGGTAATAGATGAAAGAGTAGAAATAATAGCAGTAGACCAAAAGTATAAAATGGAGTTGGGAGAGATGAATTAAGAGTAGAGAAACAGTAGAGTTAGATAAAAGTAGAGTAATGGGAAAGGACAGGATAAGAGTAGAGAAATGGGAAGGGATAGAAGAGAAGTAGAAAGATGGGAAAAGATAGTCTGGTAATTCTTTGTAGTTGATATCGAAGAATCTAGGACACGGGAAGTAGAAGTACCGACGATTTAGAGCATGTAATATCTCATCAGTCAGTGGTTCTCAAAATGAGGAGCCGCTATGACCAGTTGTAATG
>NW_007409924.1:0-646 GCF_000475195.1 Diaphorina citri
TCTGGTCTGAATGTACGGGTTGTACCGCGCCCTGATAGCCCGCATAGAGGTGGGTTCATAGCCTGTGTAGGACTGGGTAGAATATTCAAAGTCTGAATCAGGGCCACCAGGGCAGTAGACACAAATGTTGCCCGTCATGTTAATGTGGGGACAGCGGTGAGGCTTGCACATGACAGCGACCACAGCAATCTAGTGAATCAAACATGAATATTGAGAAAATTCAATATGTTTGTCAATGGTTTGTTCAAGGTAAATTGATACAATGTAGCAAGAACCAACATGAAAAATGTTGATAGACAGAGCTCTTATGAATGAGGTATACAAAACAACAAACAAATTAACCCTTCTCTTCATTACAACTACATAAATTGAAATTGGTATATGGCGATTCTGAATGAACAATTTGCTGTCTACAGCAAGTTGCCAGTAGACAAAATATTCTTTGTTTCCTCATACTTTTGTTGTTTCATGCACTTCATTTCAGGAGTTGACCACTACAATACCTACCCCACTTGCTGTGCGAATAGGTTTAGCTTTTAGCTTGGGTAGCAATATTTTCTTAGCTTCCGCTGGTACTGCAGCAATGATATCCACAAGTCTTGGTGATGTGTCCAATCCATACTTGCTGGAGATTCTAGTTTTCATT
>NW_007409925.1:0-646 GCF_000475195.1 Diaphorina citri
AAGTCCGCCCCCGGCCTAGAGCCGTTTGTCCCTGTCCCCCCGGCCTCCAGCCACATGTCCCCCCCCCTTGAACCCGAAAAGAGTGTTGATCCTCCCGAACAGAGTTTTTTGGTTCAAAGCTAGGTAGATTTAATTGAGGCCAGGGATCATAATTCAGATGTGTCTATACATATTCCACGGCCGACGACCGATGTGAATTTATTGTGTATCAATGTGGATTGATGGCCGGTCGACTATGTGTGGCCAAACCTTTATTGTGGATTTCACCAATATTTTTTCAGTCCTTAAAAGGCCTGTTTAGCTAACAGCCTCTGTTATGTTCCATTTAATCAGTTTATGCTTAACAGGACTGTGTTACTGGCTAAAAACCAAGTTGGTGAAACCCATCCCGAGAGATAAGAAATTAGTTAAGTTAATCAACCAATCAGAATACAGCTCCATTACTCCATTCTGTAGTTGATTAACTTTACTTACCACTTTTGTTTGGATTAGAGTTACGCAGTTGAACTTTGATCAAAAATGCTCCACTACTCCATTCTGTGGTTGATTAACTTACCACCTTTGTTTGGATTAGAGTTATACGCAAATCTCTAGATTAAATTTCAACTGTTTGGATTAAATAATCTGATCGGTTTAAAGTTTGGTT
>NW_007409926.1:0-646 GCF_000475195.1 Diaphorina citri
TGCTCATCAATGTGCGCTGTAAACTGTGTCACACAGTTCCCATTTTCCTAAACTGCACTGCGTGGCTGTGCTGCCTGATTGTGTAACGCAGCTCAATGTGCGCCCTAGCTAAGGATCGCGGATTGGTAATTATAGGATAGTCTACATCAGTGAGGAACATCAAAGGGTTCAGAACTAGGAGTTATCTATTGCGTGGATTTTGCAGAAGAGTGAAACATAAATAACAAACAATAGTGTTCCGGCAAATAATATGGATTGTTATGAATGTTATGATGTTATCTATGGTTGGGAAAAAATTCGCACTCTTTCTTCATTGATTCAAGAGAGTATAGTTACTCTAAAATACTGAAAATCGAAAGGATATCGAGGCTGCTTCTTGAAAGAAACTTTGGACTTAAGGTATGTATGTAAATGGACTATTTAAATTTAAAATTACTATTTATCAGGCTGTTAAAAAGTCCTCCTGTGTTACTTGGGAACCACACCACTGGAAAAAAATACTCAACTAGTAGATAAAAGTAGTAATAGTAACAGAATAGAATCTATATCTGATATTGAATACCTAGTCGTCTATGATCTAGGAATAGCTAGAATAGAAATCCCGCTAATAACAACATTGGCAAGAGGTAATTTAAACACTAAAATA
>NW_007409927.1:0-646 GCF_000475195.1 Diaphorina citri
CGAGACAGAAAAAAATAGAGAAATATGTAGATCTTTTAGCACAAGAGCGCATCCTTAAATATCACATCTGGACAGATGTGCAGTTATCCGCTGCAACATTTCAATTCCTAATTTCCTATTGATTCATTCCAATTCCTACATCATACGTACATTTCAATTCACCAGTTCCTATATCGCATACTATAATAAAATCAAGCAGTCCTATTGAGGCCCGTCATTGACCATCCTAATTGGGCGGAAATTGACTGACCGTCATTTATTGATTGGATAGTCTCATCAATGATACCTGACAAATCAATCGGTCGATAGGCGAGACACCTAGTGTTAACCATGGTACTCAGTTAGGGCCGTATCCAAGTTTTTTTCGAGGGGGCCGAGAGTCCAAACAGTGATGTACCAAATTTTTAGAGCTTGGCCTACAGTAAAAGAGAAAAAACTGACAATCGAAAATTTGACCCGATTACATTACTTTCCTTCCTATAGGGATAGGCTAAGAAAAGTAAAAATTGATCTCGAGGGGGGAAATAAGGCCCTGTACTGAGTAGTTATTGACCAGGTGACCGCAGGACTAAGTGCTAACCATGGCATATTGACCACAATGCTAATCATATTGGTCTGTTAGGATTCAGCCTGGGAACCAAGAAGT
>NW_007409928.1:0-646 GCF_000475195.1 Diaphorina citri
AGAACATACAAACATACAATAGGGATATATAACATACAAACATACAATAAGAATATAGATTACAGATCATGTCTCCGTTAGAATCATAAATCCTAGGACTAATGCCTTATTAGTTATTAGTATTGGATGATATCTCTGGACATGACAGCACAGGGGGTTTACGAAGTAGCGAATAGGCTAGTTGCGACAAAAAGAGGTAGCAGTCAGTGATGGTCATGACAGCAATCCACAGTCTGTTTGAAAAGCGGTGACTAGGTAATTTTATAGTACACGTATTGCACTATTGGTTGATATATCTCTGGACATGACAGCATAGGGTGTTTACGAAGTAGCAAATAGGCTAGTTGCGACCAAAGAGGTAGCAGTCAGTGACTGGTCATGACAGTAATCCACAGTCTGTTCGAAAAGCGGTGACTAGGTAATTTTATAGTACACGTATTGCACTATTGGTTGATATATTCCTGGACATAACAGCACAAGGTGTTTAGTAAATAGTTACTACTGCCTCCCTGGTCATGACAGCAATACACAGTCTGTTTCAAAAGCAGTGACTATTAAGTAATTTTATATTGGACTATTGGATGATATATTTCTAGACAGCAGTACATTCATAGGGGGTATTTTTACCCCCCCCCCCTATTTTTTT
>NW_007409929.1:0-646 GCF_000475195.1 Diaphorina citri
AATATCCGATATTCTTATTGATGGTGCCCAGGTACCCACTGTATTTATTGAGATGATTGCGAGTATAAAGCAAAATAATATACATATTCTATTTTCACAAAAAAATCACTGAGCATAAATTAAAAAATCATCAATGTTAACATAATAAAAGGATTCCTCCGGGCAAATAATATAAACAAAGTATTCCATTCTCTTTACATTTGATGTTAATACCAAGGGTTAAAGGTACAGCGGTTTTGGAGGATATTTTTGATAATCCTCCTACTTATGTGGTCAGCAAATATCATTCAATTCAAGCTGAAAAGTTCTTTCTAAAACAGAGAGAATTAGAATTTAATTTTCGAGAACTGATTAGTAAAGCTTTTATCTTTTATTTGTTTTGGTATTTGTACGCCCATGCACGTGAGCTTAAGTTTTGAGTATGGTCATTCGTTATTGAGACAGGTACCTATACCAGATTGCTAATGATGCAAAAGTAATACATATTTTGATCAGCAGCATTTTGTATGTGTATTCTTTTCTTTGGCTATCTAAATTATTAGAATTCGGTGACATAAATAGATCATTTGTAGCAATTTAGATTGAGATATATTTTTTTTTTTTTTTCAATTATTTAGTGATTTTATTAAATTATTTTCATTAATGT
>NW_007409930.1:0-646 GCF_000475195.1 Diaphorina citri
TGTTTTTTTTATTTTTTATTTATTTATTATTATTATTATTATTATTATTATTATTATTTTTGTATCTCTTAGGTATGTAGGTACAGCTCGTTCTATGCAATGTTAAATGACTATTAATCATCATAACTACCATTTCATATGTAAACAGAGAACTGTCAGCTAAACGATTCAGGGCAATTCATCTACACTACTTTGGTGCGTCAAAAACAGACAGTTTAGGTCATAAATTTTGCCACGATATTAAATCAAAACTGGGCAGGTCCCCCCAAGTTCAAACTTTGAAACCTATTGGGCAAATTACTGTGACTTTTGACATGTCTTGTAGGACATTTAAACCTATAATAATTACTTCCACCAAACAGAACGACTTAGGATATGTTTGTAATTACTTATTATGTAGATTTGGTGATCAAACACAGGTTGTTTAAAAAAGAGTGTGGAATTTTTAACCAGAAGATGAATACAGTAGAACCTCGATTATTTCAACTAATTGGGACTGGACCGACTGGGTAGTTGAAACGATCGAGGTTGAAATGATCACTTTCTATGATCTTTTCCCCTAATAAGATAGAGTATCCTTTGAAAGATAGAAAACAAGCTGGGTCCGTCCCTCCGGGAATTTTTTAGCCCCTAGTTTATTCGATCG
>NW_007409931.1:0-645 GCF_000475195.1 Diaphorina citri
TTTTCGACCACAGAGTTTTCCTTTCAATTTTCCGCCCTAATTACTCCCGGCACGAATGACCTGATGAAGTTTCCTCTCTGAAAAGTGACCAGACAAGGGGAAAAGTTTGTCTGATCCACAGAGTTTACTTTATGTTACCTGCTGTGCATAGAGACCACAGGGAACTTATATACCTAACATGAGGTACATATTGAGAAAGCATCAGAAATGACCGAAATAATCCAATTTTGGAAATGGATTAAAACTGTAAATGACAAGTGTCTTATCCTACAGAAATTGAGGAGGGCAATACGGGATAGGAGAAAGTCAACCGTTCCAAGAACGAACCTTATCTGTTTAGAATCAAGTTTGCCAATGGAGGGAATCCCAAACCTTACGTGCTAAACTCAAAGGTTGCAAGATTCGTATAAGCTTAACAGATCTTTTGGGGCTGTTTGTCCCTCTAGCCAAGCCTTGGAGTGGGCTTTTTTTTAAGCTAAGGTAACTATAGGTAGCCTAGCTTTTTTTCAAAATGGAATTTCGAGTTATGCTATATGGGTCGGTAATCGAAAAATTAGCTATGTATATCACACACAAAAAGCCCAAATTGAGGCTTAGGTGTAGGGGCTGGCCAGCCCCAAAGGACGGGTTGAGCTTCTACGAATC
>NW_007409933.1:0-645 GCF_000475195.1 Diaphorina citri
GGACATGCTTAAGCCTTTGTCGAAGAGCGCGCACAAGTGGTTCGGGCTTGGATTGACTATTGTGGACAGTTTAGATACAATGTGGATTATGGGACTGCATGATGGTAATTTCTTTTGTTTGTTTGTTTTTCTATCAGGTCATGAAGTACTATTGAGGTACAGTGTACACAGTAAGGTTGCCTGGAAGAGGGTGACAAGAAACGCCGACCCTATTTAACTGGGAAAAGGCTAGGAAGAAGAAGATTTTTTTTTCCTTTTTATCAATATCAAATCTCAAATTCTTTCTGGTGAAGCACAGCTTTTTAACAACTTTTGTGGATATCACGGCATTACTAAGAGTCTCCTTTGCAATCAATTTACACATTTCAATAATCTTTTTACACTGGTAATGCCGCCACTGGTCGCTACTCGATTAAAGTAGCTACTATTTTTAATATTTAATTTTTGTCTTTTTTGGCTAATTGTGCTTTTGTTTTAATAAACGGGAAGCAAATTGCCAGGCTCTTGGATTCTCAATTACTCAGGTTTGACTTTAAAAGAAGACACTGTTTTGTGTTTCAGAATTCGCCGAGGCAAGTGGTTGGGTACGCGATGAGTTTCGTCCCAGTCTAGAGTCAAGCACAGCTGATGTTAATCTATTCGAAG
>NW_007409934.1:0-645 GCF_000475195.1 Diaphorina citri
TAATAAATACGTATGGGTGTGTATTGTGTATGTGCAAAGGTACAATTTTATGTACAAAGGTACCTATAGATAATGAAAAGTGCTTCGGACCAAGTGAAAAGTGGTATATAAGCGTCGGATCTGGAAGTTGGTGGTTCGAGTCCGAGCCAAGTAATAAAATTTAAGAACCCCTTGATTATTTACACTCCCTCCTGTTTACCTGGCGAGCGTCATAATCCTAAGTTTATAACCACTACAAAACGGAAGCAATATTCCGAAAGTGTTTTAATATTACGAAAGGTTTCTAAAAAGAAATTTTTAAAACCGGTTTATTCCTTAAATTTTCGCAAGAAATTTCCCTGATTGGAGAAATCTCTGTAACCTCAATTTGCTGACACAGTCCTTTTTTATGTCGACTTTTGTTGGAGCGAAAACTTATTCAGAAAAACCCAAAATGTTCAAATTTCACGAATAAGTAAAGTGTTTTATTTGCGAAAATAATGTTTTTCTTTTCTTTAATTAAATTTTTTTGTTACTCTTGCCTCTTTCTCCCTCCCTCTCGCTCTCTCTCTCTCTCTCTCTCTCTCCCCCACTAAGAAAAACTTTATATTTCTCCTTTCTTTCTAATTTAATAGCATTCCACCTCGTTTTTTCTCATTTTTTCCT
>NW_007409935.1:0-645 GCF_000475195.1 Diaphorina citri
CGTGTAGGGTACTAATTTCCATCATCCATGCTCTTCATGGATTGGCATAGACAAGTATAACTAGGTACCTACCTACCTGCTGGGCCAGCACCTTGCTTGGGAGCACTGTGTCTCTTGTTGCCCATCAATGAGGTGACATTCTACCTACTTGCTGTCAAAAAGACTAGCTTCAAAATAAACGAAGATTGAAATACCCATTTTTCAAACAAGCGGTTCAGTCGTCGAGAGCAAATGTTCTTTATGTGTTGAACTGGTAGGACAAATTTGCCAATTTTATCGAAACTGGGCCTTTCGAGAGTTACGGTGACACAAACAGACAAACTAATGGGAATAGTGTCGAGTTAAAACTACCAACTCGCTTGTTTCGTTCAACAAGATAGAAGTGGAATAATAATAATAATAATAGTGCTTATTTATATTGCTCGCATAGGACTGAAAAGTCCCTTTACTCCAGCAGTAGGCTACTACTATTATTGTGGTCAAATTCTCAAATTATATTGAGGATAAAATTCCATACCTCGGCTGGGATTGAACCCATGCCCTCCTGTTTACCAGTCGAGCGCCTTAACCACTACACCACCGAGGTAGGTGGAAGTGGAACCGACCACTGGAAGTGAGTTTACCTGTGAATGAGAACATGGCTAT
>NW_007409936.1:0-645 GCF_000475195.1 Diaphorina citri
ATATCTCTAACCGTTTAGTCAGTATAGCTGAAAACCGCCAAAAAGCGGTCAAAATACCGCCAACCGCAGCACCTATTTAACCTATTTTAACCAAACGTTTTGGGTTGCATCCTTGTCACATTTGTGAACTACATACCAAATTTCAAGTCTTTAGCTTATACCGTTCCCGAGATATTGTTAAATTACACCGAAAACCGCCATTTAGGCTGTAGGGACCTCAAAACGTGTTTTGGCACTAAAATCTGACCATCGAAAATTTGACCCGATTACATTACTTTCCCTCCTATAGGATAAGGAAAGTAAAAAGGCTCAAACCGTCTAACGTCGAGTTTTATCACCGTGGATTGTCTCAGGTTTGAGTTCAATGCGAGGTTGACCTGGCTACATAGGGAAATCCTCGTTTCATCTCAGTCCCGAGTCTGTCGGACTGGGATCTGTCGGACGGTCTGAGTTTGAGTGGCTGACACAATTGCTTTTCAAGACCTTCCTTAGAGAGGTTTTTGCATGGAAAACGTTCATTCTTAAAGTGATGGTAAATTTTGAACGCTTTAGTGTCCTTTTGAGAAAACTTAACAATTGATCCGGTTGATGGTAAAACCTATTATGTTTTGCTGTCATGCATCAAAACATGGACTACAGGTTTGT
>NW_007409937.1:0-645 GCF_000475195.1 Diaphorina citri
ATATACTGCCGCACCCACTAAACCCACCTTTGTGCCAAACCTAGAATCAAATAGCAAATTCATTAATCTCAGACTACCCTGGGAACAAGTTTGTCTTAGACCATCATCACCTTATTCTAGCTAGCTATTTTAACACTACTAGAAATTTTAACCTAGACTTAATCATTTGACTCCAATATACTTGGACTGGAGCCAAATTAATTTGTTGTATGTAGGGGCCTTTACAGAAAGTAGGTGCATACATTTGAAAGCAGCTACTCATAAAACATCTACTCTTTTCTATAGAAATTTTAACCTAGACTTGATCATTTGACTCCAATCTACTTGGACTGGAGCCAAATTAATTTGTTGTATGTAGGGGGCTTTACAGAAAGTAGGTGCATACATTTGAAAGCAGCTACTCATAAAACATCTACTCTTTTCTACTTGGGCACTTACCTACTTGGTTCCTAAAATAAGTAGAGCTAAGGACTGTCAGTACATACCAATCAGTATTAACTTACGTTATAATTCTACTCATGTTGGTGCTTATGAAAGGCTATTGGGTGGATGTTTTCAGTGGAAGTCTGGAAGTCTGGACAGTCGTAAATTTACTGGGCTATCACTTATCAATGGCTGATAAAATGGTGTTTCTTTTTAATTAAA
>NW_007409938.1:0-645 GCF_000475195.1 Diaphorina citri
TCAGCACAGATGGCAGCTTCGACTTCAGGGAGAGGGGCTGGGGGATCCTGAGGACCGCTGGAGGAACTCTTGGGACCGGGTGTGGTGGTGCTGGAGCCTTCTGGAAGAGGAGTAGCAGATACAGCCACAACAAGGAGAGCTACGGCAGTGAAGAACTTCATGTTGATCAAGTTTGGTTGTTGTTATGTTACTATTGAACAACTGAGAAAATAATTGAAAGTGACTATTCGAAGGGGATGCTTGGGTTTATATACTAAAATTTTTGGCCTGATGACATCATTTTGAAGTATTTGTTTACATATGTTTCACTAAACTGGATGCTTCCTCAATGATCCTTTGTTTGCACACGTTTCGCGAAGGAAAATAATAAATTTGGTGATTTACAATTTATGTGGGAATCTAGGTGTATGTAAATATTTATTATGCTATCCTCAATACAAAATCTCCTTATCTCAATGGTGCTCCCCGATTTGGTACAGAGCGATAAAATTTCACCATCTAGCATTAAGAGTACCTATCTGACATGACAGTTTTTATGACACGCGTCGAAATGTTAACCTAGGGTAAACAGAGAATTTTTCGACAACTCAATCTAATACTTTTCACCTATAAATAATTACTTACCTTAATGGCACACTATCCCTA
>NW_007409939.1:0-949 GCF_000475195.1 Diaphorina citri
AAATCGAAGTAGTTTATATTTATTTCTTTAAAAAGTCTAGGAAAAGGTAAATGATACTCGAAGACGTATTATGTTCGCGAGAGCCTTTGATAAAGGAATACGACGCAATACGTCGGGATTCCACAAGGTGCAGTGCTTGGACCGACTACTCGCAAATGGTGATTTCTTCTTTAATGACAAACTCGACCACCTCCTCTTCCACATTTTCCGAATCTAACTCGTCCGTGTCGACCAGGTTGCGCAAATATTTGCGCTCCTCCTTCTCGGCCTCCCAGGTTTCGCGCAACTTTTCGCGCAACTCCTCGAACTGCTTGAACAGCTTGCGTCGCTTCTCGATAAGTTCCTGCGGACGAGAAAAAAGGGGGAGAAGGGGAGTGGATTAGAAGATGGACCATTGAATAAAGAATAACTATTGTTGCAAATGTCGGGATCATTGACAATTAGGCCATTTTTCCTCAAATAAAAAATAACTAAAACTAATAAAACGCGAGATTAGAATAGAATATACCTTGTTCATCCTGTCCCTATAAGACTGAGTCCCTTTATCCCAGCAGTCTAACCAAGGTCTTGTGTCAGCCTAGTTAGCTTGGTTCGTAGCGTGTCTGCCTTGTAAGCGCTAGGCCGCGGATTCGATTCCCGCCCGGGGCGGATCTTATCCTGAACGGATAAGGTTCGTTCTCGAAAAGGCTGGCTTTCTCCTATCCTGTCTTCCTTCTCTCTTCGAATTCGGGACGATAAGACGCGGCACACAGGGGATCAAGAAGAGACCGCCTTAACATAATAATAAATACAGTTCCCTCTATCAAACCTCTTCAAAAAAGAATGAAGTAGCCAGCGGCGATAGCACGTTGAATACAGTAGAGCAGAGGTTCTCAAACAGGGGGGCGTGGAGATAAATCAGGGGGGGTGCGAGTTTTTCCTATAAAAAAAAAAAAATCAAACTTATACC
>NW_007409939.1:5766-10214 GCF_000475195.1 Diaphorina citri
TCGTAATAAAAAAGCGATTTGTCGGAACCTGACCTAGGCGCTGTAGTAAATACCACTGAAAGTAAGACCTAAGAACTAAACCATTCTACCTCAGAAAGACCCCACGCGAGCTGGAAGATCTATCCTTAATATGCTACTCGAAATCAACCACACGCCCGCTATACTGCGGGCACTCAGGACCTGAAGACAAAATTGATTCTATGCATACATAGAACGAAGTTGAATCAGTGACCTACAGCCATAACCATAGTATTCACTGAAGGATATGACTTTATAGGCAACGCAGTTAACCCTAATCATCTAATCCCAATTCCAGTGGCGTGTGGTTTTAACTGCTTTTTTTTTGAGCGTTTAGATTTACTCGAATAAGCAATCTGATAGGCTAAAATTTTTGGAACTTTAAAAAAACAAAAAAAAATAAAAAAAAAAAACAATTAAGAGTCAATCCGAGTTTAACACTCCGATGTGGCCCGCGGCATATACAGAGGCCCTCAATCGAGAAACAATATTGCCCGGACTGAGTTAGTTTGGAGGTAACGCGGCCTCTCTTGTAAGCGCTAGGTCCACCGGTTCGATTTCAGCCCGGGGCGAACTTTATTCTAAACCTTAAACAGTTCAAAAGGTTTGTTCTTGGATTCGGCTGGGTTTTCCTACTCCTGCTTTCTTCTCTCATGGACCGAGTTGGTACTTTTTTTTTTCTCATCTCGTCCGATTTCGGGGACAAGACCTCCGTGTTACAGTTCCATACTATCAAAAATATTCAAGGAAGTCTGAGCGGAAGGAGGCTCTACTATCCCACTAAACTATTACGCTAGGTACCCCTAAGTACTGATGGTTTAAAGAAAAAGTAATGCGCACTGAAAAACTCGATTTAAAGAGAGAGTTACTCACGTTTCTGACACACCCGATAAAGATCCTCAAGTATTTACCTGTCATTCCTATCCATATGTCAGATAATACGCCCAACACAAATAAATAATGGGGACCAGAGAAGAATAAGTACATAGAATTATGTGTATCTTATCTAATGTATTCTTGGGCCTAATCTACACATAAGTAGTCTGTAATGAAATAAAGCAAGAGTCATATTTATCCCGATCTTTTCATTAATTATTTAATTTTAAAGATTTATTATTATTGTATGTAAGAGGTTTGATAGAGGGAACCATAGACAGGGAGGGCAGGATAGGAGAAAAGTCAGCCGTTCCGAGAACGAACCTTATCCAATATCCATTTAGGATAAAGTTCGCCCAAGACGGAAATAAAAAAAAAAAGTTTGCAAACCATAGAGAGGTAAAATTAATATAACAGTTGAATCATGGAAAATGTACTATAATATAAAAATAATAAAAAAATTAAAATTGAAAATTAACTATGGTCACCAGCGAGATTCAGATTCACTTCTCTCGAGAGACAGAAAGGGTTATCTCAAACTTTAGAAGATGGGGGTTGAATTAACCCATCATTAATACTTCGTAACAACGCTTGTTGTCCTCGACATAATAGCTTCCTACAAACAGAGAAAAGTCAAGGGTTAAACCTTTGACGTGCTAAGACCCTGAGGCCACTATTTCCCTTAAACAGGCTCAAGGTAAACCCTAGATTCAAGGGTTGTGAGGACAGGACCAGATTAGTGAGGTTGGTTATACAGGGTACCTTACCAGTCAACCTGAGGAGCTCTAAAGTACGATTTTGGGCGCTAATAAGTGGTGAAATTTTCAGTCATATTTAGAGCCAAATATTTTTTGAAAAAGTCGAAAAACGTCCATTTTTTTTTTTTTTTTTTTTTTTGGACTTGAGCTTTCGGACACAAGTTGTCTCAAACTAGATACGACTCGGTGCGCCTGTTTAGGCTCAAAGTTTGAAACAAAGTCGAAAAAAGTTCGCGATTGCTCAGGCAGTGAGCTTTCAGAGTAAAGGTCAATTCAAACTTATCCAGAAAAGTAATGCAAAGGAGGTAGATCAAAAGTCTCCTTGGGTCACAAGCTCAGCAGAAATGTACGGTTCGACCGTTAATTTGGGCCAAAGTTTCCGAAAACGCTCAAAAAGAATTTGCATTTCTCAGGAACTTGAGCGTTTTCGGCCAAGTCACTTTTTTTTTGTTCAAATTTAGCAGAGAGGTTTTTATGGATGTAATCAAATAGCCTAGACAACTTTTTTTCTATATATAATCTTAAGAGTTAAAGCACATTATAAAAAAAAGATAATGAAAAAAAAAAAAAATAAATAAAAATAAAAAAAAAACAAGTATCTCAAGGCCGGGGCTCAAGAAATATATGGTTCGGCTGCTGCTTAGGGCGAAAATTCCGCTATTCAGGGCCAAAGTTTGAAAAGAGTTCGCATTTCTCAGGCCTTGAGCTTTCATAATACCAGGAGTTAGCTACCATTTTAGGGGGAAAATCTTGAAAGTAAAGAACTAATGAAAAACAATCAAAATAAGTGTCTCATATTCTAAACGTCTTATGATAATATTTACCATTGTGTAATTTAAAATAACTAACAACTAGTAACGGTTCTGTGGATATGCTCAAAACAAAATGGCCGCCGCTTCTGAAAATACCCATAAATGGGAAGAAATTGAACGCAAAACTAGAATGAAACATGGAAAAGGTAAAATACAAACTTAATAAGAGTGGAAAATGGCCAACAGTAAATGTCTCCGTAGGGGATATTTTTACAGGAAAATCAAGTTAGTTAAATTAAATAATTTATTTAGACACAGGAGTTAGAAGATCAAAATAGCACAGAAACTTGAATCGGCATGAAATAAATTGATTTGAATATTCATATATTGAAAATAAATTTAATACTATGCCGAATAATTGTCTACCTTAAGATGTTATTTTTAATTAGAAAAACACTTTACTTACAAGATAATTCATAGGTTTTCACTGATGAGTGGGTAAAGCAGAGAAATCAGTCTTTACTATAGGTATTAGTTATATATATATATAGATAAAAAATAAGAACCTCTAACAAACCACTGTTGAGAATCACTAGAAGTTGTTCTATCTCAAATACACGGAAAGATATAAACAGTTCAAGAAGTAAGACAAACTTAAAGGTGTGAAGGTAAGGTGATAAATATGTTTAATTGTTTTAACAAGACCACTTCTATGAGTTAATTTATTCAATTAATATTTATAAAATGTTCTTTTAGAGGAAAAACTCGATTCAAACAAAGGGGCGAAGAAGAAAGAGAAAAATCTCGAAGGCTGACGATGTCTGAAGCTTTTGGAAAGTAAAAGAAAAAAAAATGTATGAAAGTGTCGAATGCTTTTCACAAGTCTAGAAATCACTCAAAATATTGTCAAAAAAAGTCTTTCAACTCTTTCAAAAGGTCAATAAAATTGAAGAAGTTTTTATCTTTCAAAAAGTCAATAAAATCGAAGTAGTTTATATTTATTTCTTTAAAAAGTCTAGGAAAAGGTAAATGATACTCGAAGACGTATTATGTTCGCGAGAGCCTTTGATAAAGGAATACGACGTAGTACGTCGGGATTCCACAAGGTACAGTGCTTGGACCGACTACTCGCAAATGGTGATTTCTTCTTTAATGACAAACTCGACCACTTCTTCTTCCACATTTTCCGAATCTAACTCGTCCGTGTCGACCAGGTTGCGCAAATATTTGCGCTCCTCCTTCTCGGCCTCCCAGGTTTCGCGCAACTTTTCGCGCAACTCCTCGAACTGCTTGAACAGCTTGCGTCGCTTCTCGATAAGTTCCTGCGGACGAGAAAAAAGGGGGAGAAGGGGAGTGGATTAGAAGATGGACCATTGAATAAAGAATAACTATTGTTGCAAATGTCGGGATCATTGACAATTAGGCCATTTTTCCTCAAATAAAAAATAACTAAAACTAATAAAACGCGAGATTAGAACAGAATATACCTTGTTCATCCTGTCCCTAAGACTGAGTCCCTTTATCCCAGCAGTCTAACCAAGGTCTTGTGTCAGCCTAGTTAGCTTGGTTCGTGGCGTGTCTGCCTTGTAAGCGCTAGGCCGCGGATTCGATTCCCGTCCGGGGCGGATCTTATCCTGAACGGATAAGGTTCGTTCTCGAAAAGGCTGGCTTTCTCCTATCGTGTCTTTCTCCTCTCTTCGATTTTGGGAGGATAAGACCTTGGCATCAGCAGTTCCAGTTTCTTCTATCAAACCTCTTAAAAAACGACATATACAATTTATATTTTAAATTTATGTCTCCTATTTTATGAACTAATCCAATCATCAAATTAATATTTCTATGAAATTTATAACATTTGTGTCCGACTTAGTACTTAGGTATACTGTGTCAATTAGCAGTTCGTCTAATAAAACATTGATAGATATACGCGAGGAAGTTTTGTGCCACACATTTCCTTCCCTCATCCATCTCTCTTACCTTGGAAGCTTTGTTCATTCGCTGCCGATCTTTGGCCTCGAAGGCGGGCGTGTATTTCTTGAGGGAC
>NW_007409940.1:0-645 GCF_000475195.1 Diaphorina citri
AAGCCGGAAAACAACAGTTGTGACAATCATTCATGCTTACTACAATTTAAAGTGCAATTTGGAGTTAAAAAAAAAAAAGTTCACCTGTGTTAAGCTACGCCGAGAAAGGCCAATAAATGGATGGGTGACTTGAACATTATATTGGTTTTAGCGTCACCTGTGTTAAGCTACGCCGAGAAAGGCCAATAAATGGATGGGTGACTTGAACATTATATTGTATGTTAAGCTACGCCGAGCAAGGCCAATAAATGGATGGGTGACTTAAACATTTTATTGGGAATAAAGGGAGAACGGGCTCTAGTCTTGATTTTAAATCATTACATGAAAGTAAAATCAAAAAATCAAATCAAGAATGATAATAAACTGAATATTAAACAAATTAGGTAGGTACATATACATAGGTACTGATCGAATAAACTACGGGCTAAAGAATTCCCGAAGGGACGGGCCCAGCTTGTTAATTGTAATATCCGTGTAACGTTTCGTTTTCGTATCCTTCGGTCTTCGCGTGTTCTTCCGTCTTTTTTCTGTGTACTATTACTATCTACCGCGCTTTATCACTTCCCCTTTCCCCTTCAGCCCTTCTTCTTCTTCTTCTTCTTCTTCTTCTTCTTCTTCTTCTTCTTCTTCTTCTTCTTCTTCTTC
>NW_007409941.1:0-645 GCF_000475195.1 Diaphorina citri
CATTAGCAGTGTGGTGTCCCTGTTTCTACTCTCCCAAGTGTTTCTAATCCTATCTCACGAACCTCTGTTGCACACACTTGCACATATCATCCTCAAAGGTTCGGCCAACATTTACAAGATCCGCTCCTCGGAGAACGGCCATATTGCTCAGGTAACTACATTTAACGTATGATGAGGGACATACGACGGGATGGGCATGCTACGACACAGACTTCATGAGTCCTATGTAGCAGTTGTTCTTCATGAGTCCTATGTAGCAGTTGTTTTATTCCTACGGCGGCAATTATGCTTAACACAATTAAAATTCCTTCCTTAAAAAGAAGAAGAAGAAGAGGAAGAAGAAGAGGAAGAAGAAGAAGAAGAAGGAGAAGAAGAAAAAGAGTGTTTTTCATTTCGTTTTTGTTTTGTAGCAATGACATAACTGCTACATTAGACTCGTGTGGTCTGTGTCGTAGCATGCCCATCCCGTCGTATGCCTTTCATCAGATGGGCGATAAAAGACACAATACTTCCCATTTAAGTGCTGGTCAACACGAGAACACCAGAAAATTACGACAACTTTAATATTATATTCTATTCCTCTCCAGATCACGAAGAACAAAATCCCCGGGTTCGTGCCCCCCAGTAAAACGCTGGAAGAGTCTC
>NW_007409942.1:0-645 GCF_000475195.1 Diaphorina citri
CCAGGACAGTGCACGAGACCAAACATTTCCAGTGTGGACGCACCTCTAGAATGTCGTGGCATGCTTCTGTGTACTCAGTATGGATGTGGCTGTGCACCGGGCTACCAAGGCAAACATTGTGATCAACAGTGTGCAAGAGACTTCTATGGAACTGACTGTAAAACCAGGTATGTGTTTGTCTGTTGTCTCCTGTTCTTTTTATTATTATTTATAGTTTCCCGCTTATGCGGGGTTGGCGTTTTGTGTCATTCTTCTCCAGTCTGCTCGGTTATAAACTTCGGGGAAATTTCAGGTGACCTTCAAAGTTCTCTGATAGTAGGTCAACTAGTTACCGATCGCGACTTTGAACTTTGACAGACTTTGTGCTTTTTGGGCGTCCTCTTTTTTGTGACACTTACTTACTGGAACTTGGCCTTACGTACTGCCGTTTTTTCATTTTCAAATTTACGAGTAAGTAGATACTTCACCATTTACTTTTACAGATGTGGCCAATGTATCAACAGTACCTCGTGCAACATTTACACAGGTCACTGCAACCAATGTGACAGTGTCTATCTGATACCTCCGTACTGTCAAGAGTCCTATCCCTATGTCACCAAACCCCTGAAAGTTCTCAATGTGTCTTACTTCTCTATTCATTTGGAA
>NW_007409943.1:0-645 GCF_000475195.1 Diaphorina citri
GGTCCAAATAAAGGTCCATGCCAAATTTGGTGCTTTCCTGACGAAATGCAGCTTTTTTGACGTTAGGCCACCGACTACGCCGTTTTTATTTCGTAGCAATGAAGCAACTGCTACATTAGACGCGTGTGGTCTGTGTCGTAGCATGTATGTCCCTCATCAGATGGGCGAGAAGCGAGAAGAGACACAATATTTCCCATTTAGGTGCTGGGTCAACACGAGAACACCAGAAATTAACCCCTTGAAGTATTTGTAATCGACATATGAGGGCAATATTTTTATCGCTGGTGAGAATCGAACCCGTTGGACTAACCGTGGCCTCAAATGTGGTCATCACTTGGCAAGGTGAATGCTCAAAAGGCAGTCTCTGCCACCTAACCATTTCCAGCTCTATTGGAAGATGGTCAAGTTCTCAAATAACCAAGGATAGAATTCCAAACCTCGGTTGGGATTCAAACCTGTGTGATAGGCGAGCACCGAAATATTAGTCTGTCAGACTAAAAAATTAGTAGGTATCATAGAATCCTCTGAAAGAAATAACGAAAGAAAGAAAGTCCATAGCGTTGGGGTAGGTATATCCATTAAAATACAATTCACAATGTCATAATATATTCTTATTAAATTGTAATGTTAGTTGATGTCATTGTA
>NW_007409944.1:0-645 GCF_000475195.1 Diaphorina citri
CTTCAACAGGATTCAGCCCGCCACTGAAGCAAGTAAGTGGTCCTTCCAATGCCGTGGATTCCGTTCTAATAGGTACCTTACATGATCATTAGTAATGTCATTACTAATGATGGAATCCCGGATTTTCTGAATTTTCATCGTCATTACTTGGAAATAATGACATTACTAATGATTGTGTAAGGTACCTATAACAGTCTCCTCTTGTTCTTAAGCTCAAGATTCAAAGCATGAATAGCGCATAGAGCTTTTTGCTCTTAATTCTATGTGATATGATCTCCGCTTCACTCTGCTTTGAGCCTAAAGGTGTGTCCACACATAATCGTCTGGCCGTCGATCGATGTCGACTGAACCGTCCACACTGCCTCGATAACATAGATTCATCTCGTCGATTGACGGCCGGTTGACTACGTTTGGACATACCTTTAGAAGTAACAAGAGGTGTAATAAAAATTCAATCGATTCAATCGAACCGGGCCAACTTATTAGCTGAACTGGAATGTTTCTGGACACTAGTCCACGGCGAGTCACTGAACTACCTACAGTACCTACTGGTCTCGAGTAATCCAGCCATATCCTAACCAATATGAAGTACCTAGATAACAAGGATTTTGGAGGAATGGAAGAAGAAAGTTTGTAAAAAGAATG
>NW_007409945.1:0-645 GCF_000475195.1 Diaphorina citri
TACAGATAAAAGAGAGCTAGCTTTTACAGAAGGCTAGAAATCGAACATTTAAATGAGAACAATTAAAAAAGGATTTCTTTTCTATGGAACAAAAACTGTCAAGCAAAAGCAAAGCAACTTGTAACTTGTAACCGCCATTTAATTTTTTTGATTTTTTGTTTTGATTTTTTTTTCAACGGTCAGAACTAAGGAGGTAAGAAATGAGTGGAGTGGTACGTGCGATGTTTTGAAAAGCGTGCCCAATATACAGGGTGGTCGTGATTGGAGTTGGATTATTGGTGAAACTTTTCTTGGAAATAGAAAATTTTTGTACCTAATAGGGCCATATTTAGGGGGGGGGGGGCTGAAGGGGCCCGGGAAAATTTTTGAAATTTTTGGTCCCTACAATCTCCATAAATCCATTAAAAATATTCATTAAAAAAAAAAAAAAATCGAAAATTCATATTGCTCAAAATCCCCAGGCTTCGTTGAGAATACCTCCCTAAAAGTCAGTGTTTGAACTCCCCCCTTTGTCAAAATCCCTGGATACGGCCCTGATTACCATGGTTTATTTTCTTTATTTTTTTCGCCAGCCTAGTTAACTTAGTTGGTAGCGCGTCTGCCTTGTAAGCGCTAGGCCGCGGGTTCGATTCCCGCCCGGGGCGG
>NW_007409946.1:0-645 GCF_000475195.1 Diaphorina citri
TAATAATAATAATAATAATAAAATAAAGCGATTTTTGTCCCCAAAATTAAAGGTATCGTGATGTGCATTCGCAGAATTTTACGCTTTGAGTTTTTCCCCTGTGATTGTTTTCTTTTATGAAATTTACCTGTATGATATTTTATGCTCTGAGTTTTTTAATATTTTATCTAGTGATATTTTCCCACATGATGTTTTACTTGTCCAAAATTTTACTCTGCGAGCTTTTTACTGTGTGACATTATCCCGTATGAGGGTTTTCTCTTGTGAAATTTTATTGAATGAAGTTTTTACTGGGGGATTTTTTCTTCTACAAAGGTTTTCTAATATGAAATTGTATCCTATGATGCTTATACTGTGGGAATTTGTATGCTATGATGGTTTTATCACCCGAGTTTTTATCCCGTGACCATTATACTCCGTGAATTTTTCTTGTACGTCATTTTTAACTACGACTTTTTCTCCAATGAGGCCACACCGGTATCGTCACCAAATTTTTAGCATGAAATACTGATACTATGTCATATGTCATTATCAAAAATCTATTAATTTCATAATTGGTTCCCATACTTTATTTATGGCCACGATTTAGGGTGTTCTGCCCCACTGTGCGTCCCGTCCATTAGTGTTTGGACCCCCCCCCCCCCG
>NW_007409947.1:0-645 GCF_000475195.1 Diaphorina citri
ATTTTTCTTTTTCTCCTACGACTTCTAGATCCCGAGATAAATCGATTTAAAAAATACCGGTAAATCGTGAACTTTGACATCATTACAACTGCTCCCTTGTTAATACTTCCAAACATTTCCGAGTGGGTTCTGGGTTCGTTTCACACTGAGCCTGTTTCAAGAACGACATCGACATTGCAATATCGATATTCCCTCTACCTATTTCTCAATTTTTTTTTTCACCCGTACGAAATTTTCTTGAGTGGAAGGTAACCACTAGGCGAAGTTAACGCCCGAGGCGTTCTCTACCACCTAACCTTGAGAGCTCTATAATTATGTGGTCAGATTCTCAAATAAATTAGGATAAAATTCCATGTCTCGGCTGGAATCGAACCGAAACCCTCCTGTTTATACGGTGAGCGTCTTGACCACTACGCCACCGAGGCAGGTATTTTGGATGTACTTTGCGAAATGGCGGACTATTCTTTAGACTAGCTTCACTTTTATCACCCAGATCACACTATCCATCAAAACTTACCTCATTGACTTGCATCGTTCTTGATATTTTTTTATCATCTTCAACTTTCCTCCAGTGTCTCCAGACTTAGTGATTTTTCACTAAATTTAGTGAATTCTTGGCAAATCTAGTGATTTAGTGATTTGAGG
>NW_007409948.1:0-645 GCF_000475195.1 Diaphorina citri
GTAAATTGGAGTATTGGGAAAGATAGAGAGAAAAACATGAATGGGAGTTGTAGAGTGACGAGTTGTGAGTAAAAAAAACTCGACGATGACATCACCACATCGATGGCGGCAAAACACGATACGATGACGAATAGTATCGGAGCTCATGAATGGGCTAGATTGCTAGAATTATCGTCTATGAGTCGAGTTTTCCTAGAATTTCCTATGTGCCTAAGCTCCTCGGTACATGGAGGGAAAATTAATGATTTTTCATGACGTACTGGTGAAGGTATAGGTACATGAAAAATGTGTGATTTTTCCTGATGGGGTATGGAGTACGGAAAAAGTGTATGTGCTTTTCAATGCGTACTTCTTTCCATAATATGTATGTAGGTAAATGGAGGTGTTTTTTTTTTTCACTTGATTTTCGTTCACAAAAATAACGTGTTTTTCCTCGTAAGTGTGGAGGCGTATTTTGATTTGCGGCGGTCCGTACAATTTTCCGATACAATTTATTTCATGTGCTGTAAAATGTGTCGTGTTTTTCCCGTAATGCGTTACATATTTGATGTGCGTATATACCGATACGATTTCCCTAAACATGTGCTGTTTCATTCATGCTAAACAAAGTGTCGTTTTCCCGCTCTTGGCTCATTTAGCTCATTA
>NW_007409949.1:0-645 GCF_000475195.1 Diaphorina citri
GTCTCTGATTTCTCACTCTATGAATTAGATTTTATCAGAAGGATTGGAAAAAGTCGATCATCAGCTCCAAGACCAGTGATTATGGCTTTTACTACCCAGAGAAGGAAATTTGAAATCTTGAAAAGTAAAAGTAAGTTAAAGGGTAAAAACATTTACATTCATGAAGATACAGCGCCAGAAATACGGGAAAAAGAGAAAAATCTAAGAGGAGAAATGATGAGATTGCGGGGTGAAGGCAAGTATGCAGTTATTCGATCTGGCCGAATTATAACCTATGATAAGGTACAGACGGAGGAGAGCTCCAGCAGAGCTTTCAACAAGAGAGCGCTATCAGAATCGCCGAATGAAACCTACACACATAGTAAGCGTGTGAATCGGATTGAGCCTGGTATTACAGGCGGCGCGGATGTTATGGAGCACGAGTCACTGACTGATGAGGAACTGTTTAGTACTCAAGATGCTATTGGTGTTGAGCAAACAAGTAGCAATGTCAAGGTGTTGTCCGATCCTTCGTCCTCTCCGGCAGTATTACGCCAGTCCAGACTATCTTCTGTCTTGCCGTCAGCGAGTGGAAGTTCAAATGCCGGCCGAGCTCTAACCCAGCCAAGTATTGAGAGCTTTTTGCAACATGAAAATCAGGTTCCA
>NW_007409950.1:0-645 GCF_000475195.1 Diaphorina citri
TCGTCATTCACCAACCTTCTGTACCTACCTCCATCTATCTACTTACGTACCTACCTTTCAGATGTATACCTCCCTACCAGGTCTTTTACCTGACATCTGTGCCCTACGTACCTACCTTTCAGATATCTACCTCCCTTAACCTTCCTACACCTAACTTTGTCTTTCGCCTGACATCTTTACCCTCCCTACCTCCATCTCCATCTACCTATTACCTATCAAACGAGCTATCTACTCTCCTTTTACGATGCCTTTCATCTTCCCTTCGTAATTGTATAGGTACCTGACTTTCCCTTCTCCGAGTTCTTCTTCTCCTCCTCCTCCTCCTCCTCCTCTTCCTCTTCCTCCTCTTTCTTCTTCTCCTTATCCTCCTCCTTCTTCTTCCCCTCTTTCTTTTTCTTCCTCTTCCTCTTCTTCTGGCTCTTCCCTTTCGCGCTCTTCTTGTTCCTTTTCTCTGCGTTCTTATTTTGCCTTCGTCTCCTTCTTCTCCTCGTTTTCATGCCTCCTTCCCCTCCTTTTATCCTTACCTCCCCTACCTATTTTTACCTGACATCATGTGTCGTTCTATCCCTACCTACGTATCTTATTGTATCTTATGTATGTCTTTATCTTCTCATGATTTTACTTCTGCCTTATACCTCCTTTACG
>NW_007409951.1:0-645 GCF_000475195.1 Diaphorina citri
AGGGGTCATTAACTGTGTTAAATTAAGACTTTCCTCTTTGTGAATCCCCTAAAAAACTAAGAAAGTAATGGCCATTTTGGAATTTATGAGGTAACACCCCTCCCATAATGTCTCATCTTTCCCATGAAAGCGTAGAACATTCCTGCACATACATTAGAATTGTAAAACAATATTTTATACCTAGAGGTACAATTATAATTGGACACCCTGTATATGCAAGCTCTCTTTCAAGCATACTTTCTTCTCGTGAAGCTGCACCCTTTTTTTATTCAATTAATATTAGAGATGTCGTTTTATTTCTTTACTTTATTTCTTTTCGTACCTCTCATCTAATTAGAAAGTCGTGTGAGAACCCCGCGTTTGAGTAGACTTGAGTATGTTTATGAGTACATTTGAGTAGAATGAAGCTCCTCGTAAAAAATAACTACTACCTCCTTTATGCAGTAGGTAGGTAAAGAAAAAAAGTAATAGGTAGGTACCTCAATAGTGTTTAGTGTCACCTCTACAGTAGATAGGTAGGTAGGTACCTCCTCGCCTAATCACTCCTCAAGTACTCAGCCAGCTTGAGTGCAGCTGGAATAAGCCAGAAATAGGTACCTACGTATGTGGCCAGACGGCCAGCCATCCGGATATGAACCACGCGAA
>NW_007409952.1:0-738 GCF_000475195.1 Diaphorina citri
AGAAGAAAAGTGTAAATGTATAAAATGTAGAAAACAAAAATACAAACAACTTTTTAATTCATTATTCTTCGAAAAAATCTACTGGGAACGCGATATTGTGAGAAAACCTCTTTTTGGCCGCCATATTGGAAAAATCATTACGGTACGGGATTACGGTACATCCTAGAAAAAAAGTGTAAATGTATGGAATGTAGAAAATAAAAAGACAAACAACTTTCTAATTTATTGTTATTAGAAAAAAGTTACCGGAAACGAGATATTCTCAAAAAACCCCTTTTTTTGGCCGCCATTTTGGAAAAATCCTTACGGTACGGGATTACGGTACATCCTAGAAAAAAAGTGTAAATGTATGGAATGTAGAAAATAAAAAGACAAACAACTTTCTAATTTATTGTTATCAGAAAAAAGTTACCGCAAACGAGATATTCTCAAAAAACCCCTTTTTTTGGCCGCCATTTTGAAAAAAAGGCCGCCATTTTGTTCGTATACATGGTTTTCGGTGTCACCCCTTCCTAAAAGTTTTATATGGTCCAAATAAAGGTCCATGCCAAATTTGGTGCTTTCCTGACGAAATGCAGCTTTTTTGACGTTAGGCCACCGACTACTCTGTCAAACCTCTTCAAAAAAAGCGAGTAATCACTGAACAAAGAATTTCATTGGTTGAAGGTATGTTTGCAATTTAAGGAAATTCGACCGGGTATCTGAACATTACCTCGGGCTGGACTGGATGAGGTTGGA
>NW_007409953.1:0-645 GCF_000475195.1 Diaphorina citri
CAAAGTCCCGATATTGTCCCGCTTTAGCTGGTCCGAACCTAATATTATCATTGAGAGCAATGAGCTCGGGAAAAAAATTCATTTTACGATTCCAATATTGTACAATATTATGTATCAAAATATTTGAAAATAAAATGTAGGTATATATTGACTGTGTAGTGCAGAGGCAGGTTGTAACATAGGTACCTAACTAGGTGGGTATAAAATATGTTTGTACCTCACCCCCCCCCCCCCCCCCCCACAAAAAACAACGCTCCCCCCTGTGCTCCAACTACAATGTTTGTACCTCACCCCCCCCCTCGTCCAAAAAGGACTGCGTCCCGCTTTGGGCCAAAAAAATTATGGTCACCCTAGGTATACCTGACATCAGGTGTAGGTACCTGTCAGGTCTACCTGATAGAGAGTGCTCATCAGGTGTCAGGTGTACTTGTCAGGTCTACCTGATAGTGAGTGGCTGGCCTTACGTTTCTAAGAGATATCTACCTATCTTGATGAGAATTTCACACACACACTATTCTTCAGCGTAACCTCGGTGTTGAGCTAATATTTGTAAAACAATATCCACATGTGAATCCATGTGAATCCAGGCCCGACCCGAGACTCTACCGGGTTTGAATGGGATTCAGGAAATGACTCTATGGGATG
>NW_007409954.1:0-645 GCF_000475195.1 Diaphorina citri
AGTGGCGCTACCTAGCGGACAAAAATAGCAACTGCGTTAAGTCTGACGTCACAAATCTTTGAACTCTTTCATTATAAACATTGAATTTTCGACCTTTTACAGTTATTTTTTCGGAGTTTTGACCTCAGATTTGGATTTTTCCCAACTTTTTACATAGGGATTCGACCATTTATTTAAAAATTTTACCCATTTGCAACTCCTCCATTCCAGACTTTTCCTATGCGGAGGGAATTACAGAAATCCCGTTTTCCCATCTCGTCTCGCGTGACGTTTCGTGATAAAACTGATTTATTAGTTCGTTTTGTGTGGCTTATTATTTTGACGCTTTCGTTAGGAAAACACATAATTGTATGGGAGTGACAAACCCATTTCCAACGGTTGGAGGGAAAATGAAATTTTACGTGAATACGAACGATAAGAAAAGAATCTCAGCAAAACGGTGCGGTGCCTATATACGATCGAACAAAGTGAATTTAATTTTAATGGCATTAACTTGACGAGCTTTCCTCATCTGTCCGCTTTACACTATATTGGCAAATAAAATAAAAAGGGAAAGGAAACTTGCTCATGGGTTTTCCAAGGTATTGATACCTGGGACATGGGCAAGTATGGACTCCCAAATAGGGGAACAAGTAGTGTTTTTTT
>NW_007409955.1:0-645 GCF_000475195.1 Diaphorina citri
GATTTTACTTTCATGTAATAATTTAAAATCAAGACTAGAGCCCGTTCTCCCTTTATTCCTTTAAGTCACCCATTTATTATTGGCCTTGCTCGGCGTAGCTTAACATAGGTGACTCTAAAACCGGTCTTAAATAATCGACTAGTGTTATCTAAAACTTTCTCGCTTTGAGTTCATACGTCGTCGCGACAAATTTCAAGATCAGAGCTCATTTGTGTAAGAAAATGTGATTTTTTTTTTTTTTTTTTGTTTTTCTGGACAAAATTTGCACCACAATTTTCGTGTTCCTGATAAAAAGACCTTTAATTAGATATATAAGTCGACCAGGTTTGGATAAGTCCTTCTATGGGAACAAACAGACAGACAGACACACAGACGACACCGAAGCGAATACAATAGTCCGTCCCTTATACCTTTTTTTTATTACCATCGTAATAATAAAGGAAGGACGGGCTAAAAATAGATAAAAGTTATAAGGGAGAGAGGGAGGAGAAGAAGAAGGAATATACTAGCATAGAGAAGGTCTCAACATTCCCAACGAAGGGCAGAGGGAAAGAAGGGAAGAGGGAGAGAAGGGAAGAGGGAGAGAGGGAAGAAGAAGAGGCATAGTGGAGGTCCCAGCGATGAGGAAAAAGAGAAGAAGGGAAG
>NW_007409956.1:0-645 GCF_000475195.1 Diaphorina citri
TTTGCCACAAGTAGTTTTGTTCAATTCATCCTGAGAGCCTCCTATTCAACCAGTATTTTCATGTAGGTATGCACTTGCAACTAGTACGTAAATGCAACCAGAAGATCCGGTAAAAAGATAGAACATGGAGCCCGTGTGAAAATTTTCATGAAGATCCGTCCGTGTAGATGGAAATCTAGTGTGAAAAACGTCTAACACAGCAGACTCTCACACGTGGAACTAAATATGTCACACATCAGGCTGCAGTAGTGTTGCAAGATTCCTCACATGTGTTGGATAGACAGTCAGGCACTGATATGGTACATTACATGTCCCGTTACTCTTGTTAGAATCATGTGTGTCTACTTGTTACAAAGTGACAATAGGAACGCTCATACTTCTGAACCGATGCACAAATCTCTCCTATTGAATATGTGAGCTCCGAGCAGAAGACTATTGTTACTGATGGAAAATCGACAAGATCTTGTCAATGTCATTTTCTTCTAGCCTGGCCATAACATCATGAGAGATTCTTGTCTTATCGGAAGGATTTGATCGCAACACTAGTAATGTTGCAATACCTATAGTTTATAGTCCTCATAGTAAATGGACTTTGGAGGATGCTCTTGAAAAAGAATCCTAACAATTCGGATATTCGGGAATTCA
>NW_007409957.1:0-645 GCF_000475195.1 Diaphorina citri
TACTTTGAAATTTACGAGCTCAAGTTTAAAAGTTCCTTTTTCCCCCATAAAGCCTTATGGGCGACGATTAAAAATAAATTTAATAAGAAACTTTAGTGAAAACGGGTCGATTAGTTACATATGTTTGGTAGTGCTAGCTAGAGCATAGTTATAGTTCAGTGTAAATAAAACTGTATAGGTAGAAAGAAGTGATGTAGGTAATATTAAATCAATTAAATAAAGCTAAATCGTGTAAATATAGGTAGTCTGATTAGATTTGTGGGTTCATGATTAGATTAAGTTCTTTATGTAAATATAGGCTGAATCTTATTATCAAGTATATTAAGGAATTTATATTATTTGCTTAGGTAGGTACTATCAATATTCACAATCTGATAACGAGGTACTGTATTAATTAGATATCAATGAAGAATGATTGAATGATGATTCACAATCTGATAACTAGGTACTGTATTAATTAGATCAATGAAGAAATGATTGAATGATGAATTAGATCTCTGAAAAAAAGTAGTCTACAAGCTGCACCTAGGTACCTACTTAGGTAGTAGATGTGGTAATTATTTTAATTTTTTACCAAGGTAGGTATAAGGTAGTTTGTACCTACTTTTTAATAAAATGGTTTTTGGGGTCAATTATTCGTTTGGT
>NW_007409958.1:0-645 GCF_000475195.1 Diaphorina citri
CTGCTCTTCTCTTTCCCTCCCTTTTCTTTTCCTCCTCTCTTTCCCTTGCTCTCCTTTCCTTTCCATTCGGACTCTCTGCCTCTTATTCTGTTTGCCCCTCTAATTTCTCTCTCACTCCGGTATGTCTATTTCTCTCCTTCCTACCTTTCTCTCTCTCTCTCTCTCTCCCTCACCCTCTTGAAGGATTCGTACCCAACAATTCCTTCACTCCTAATTTAATAGGACAACGAAAGGTTACATTGATTAAGTCAAAATAAAACCTAAGTTACATTGATTAAGTCAAAATAAACCATACCATTCTGAATTCCGATAATAGGTAGGTATGTAGATTTCTCAAAGATGTACATATATAGGTATGTAGGTACAAGATAAGTGTCTATTTGTATCCTTGTTCCTCAAAGGTAGATCACTATATGTATAGGTATAACGTATAACTCATTTATATTTTGCATCCTTTTTTCTCAAATATTGAATGAACAATACATAGACTTCGCTTTGTTCAGCTAATGGGTTTGCTTTGATCACATCAGGTGCATTGTTTGTTTTTGCCCTTTGGGGCTGTTGCAGGGCATTTTAATGTACCCTATTCATCATCTACTGAACCCTTTTTATCCCTTGAAAAAGGGACAAAAGGATAAGAGAAAA
>NW_007409959.1:0-645 GCF_000475195.1 Diaphorina citri
TCTTTCTCTCTCACTCTCTCTCTCCCTCTCTTCTTCCCTGTTTCTCACTCTCTTTCTCTCTCACTCTCTCTCTCCCTCTCTCCCTCCCTTCTTCCCTGTTTCTCACTCTCTCCCTCTCCCTTTCTTTCTCTTTATTATTTTTTATTGTTTTGCCATTCGGGGAGCACTTTTTTTATTTTCTCAGCTTCCCTTTTGTCTTTTCTTCTTATTGTTCTTGTCCTCCTCCTTCTCCCTCTCGTTCTCCTCCTCCTCCTCCTGTTACTCCTCCTCCTTTTCTTCTTGTCTTCTTTTTCTTCTTCCTTATCCCTTATTTTTCCTTCTTCTTTTTCTCTGTCCTGGTTTTCTTCTTCTTTTTCCTTATTCTTCTTCTTCCTCCTCTCCTTCTTCTTCGTCTTCTTTTACCTCTACAACCTTCTTCCATTCTTCTTCGCCTTTTCCTCCTGTTTTTCCTGTTTTCAAGTTGTTTTTGTTCTTATTACTTAAGGTACGAAACAAGATATCTACATTTCTTTCCACCATGTTGTTCAGCATATTAAATTCAGTCTGTGATGTCTGTTTGGATATACATTTTTTTATTGTAAACCATTCTCTTTATTAAACTTTTGACATAATACTCGTGTATAAGACCTTAAGTCGGAGTTCTTT
>NW_007409960.1:0-645 GCF_000475195.1 Diaphorina citri
TTGGAAGCCAGCTAGTGGGAGTGGGTTTGATAGCTCCAGTAATAATGCGCATTGTATGATTGAGTTGGACGTCTATGAGAGAAGTGTGAGCGCTATTCAGCCAAACTGGAGCACAGTATTCTGCCGCTGAGTACACAAGTCCCAATGCCGAACATCGTAACACTGCTGCTGATGAGCCCCAAGATGTGCCACATAGTTTTTGAATTATGTTGTTTCTGGTTTTTAATTTTTCGGCAGTTTTGGTCAGGTGTTCTTTATAGGACAAGGTACGGTCTAAAGTTATTCCAAGGTATTTTGGATTTTTGTTGTGTTGCAGAATTTGATTTTCAAATCTGACTTTCAGTTTTGCGTTAGCCAGGGAATTGGTTAGATGAAAGCATGAGACTTCAGTTTTGTTGGGATTAGGTTTAAGTCTCCAATTCCTAAAGTAAGTACCCAGGATATCAAGGTCTCTAGTAAGCACGGTTTCAGTTTCGGTCATGTCTCTATGCTTTGTTGCTAATGCCCAGTCATCTGCATAGCCGAATTTCTCACTTTCAGTATCAGGCATATCACTTATGTAAAGGCTAAATAAAAGAGGTGCTAACACTGACCCTTGGGGGAGGCCATTGTTGAGGGTTTTCTTGTTACTAGTGAGGTCGCCAA
>NW_007409961.1:0-645 GCF_000475195.1 Diaphorina citri
TGCCTTTGATGTGCGTTGCACTAGTTTGGTGTTTGCAAAGCATCGTGCAATGCAATGCAAATGATGTACCTACTATAGAACTATAGGCGTATAGGCCATTACTAGTTGAATATCGGTACAAAAATTCTCGGATACATGAAAAACGTTCGCATTCGTCAGATTTGATTTTACGTGCAATGTAGATTTGATTTAGAAAGATGCAATGGGGTTGCATCTTCCTTTAGCCCTAAGAAGGTACCATCAACGGAGGCAAAAGGTTAGCTTGGAGGGTAGCGCGTCTGTCTTGTAAACACTAGGTCGCGGGTTCGATTCCCACCCGGGGCGGATTTTATCCTAAACAGATACCTAAGGTTCGTCTCTTCGATTTCGGGACGATAGAAACTTCGTTGTTGCAGCTCCCTCGATCAAAGCTCTCAAAAGAAGGAAAGTGAAAAAACACAGACGAACTTTTCTTCCAAATTTAGATAGCTGTCTGTTCCAAACATAGATGTTTGGATTGTCTGATGCCTTAAGGAGTAGACAATACATGGAGTAAGGATAACCAAAAATTTCAGCAAAACTAAAAAGAGTTTGCCAGCCTAGTTAGCTTAGTTGGTAGTGCGTCTGCCTTGTAAGCGCTAGGCCGCGGGTTCGATTCCCGCCCGG
>NW_007409962.1:0-645 GCF_000475195.1 Diaphorina citri
TCACCAGTTTCCAAATAATTGTCCTCGCAAAGCTGAGTGCACCCAGCATTCAGTGTATAAAAAGAGCATGAAAATTTGCTTTTAGTAAGCAAAAGTGAGATCAGTCTTTTCAATTTAACCTTTGCAAAGTAAAGGAATTAAAAATTTAGGAGAAAATGTTTGAAAAAAAAAAATCTCTTTTTTCCTCAAGGTGAAGGGAATTACCTTTGAAATTTTATATCCCTAAAAATAATTACGCTGAGGAAAAAAAAAGCTGATTTGGGTTTAAAGCAATTAGCTCCTTTCTCTATTTAGGTGTACTCGTGTACTTAAGGACGTTAAACACGGTCACTGCTGAGAACTTTATTCAAGCGATGAAGGATCGTATAGGATGCACATTGCACAGTTAGGGTAGAGCTAGAATTTATCAAATTTTGTCCGTCCAAATCGAATTCTAGACATCAATATGTGTAGTCAAAGCAAACAGCTTGTACATAAGATCGACTAAGGAAATAGGAATGAAGAAACAGAGTCCCTACCAAAGAAGGCATGAAAATCAGCAAGTAAAAGAGAAAAGAGAGAGAGAGCGAGATCAGGGAGGGAAGGAGGGAGAGAGAGAAATCCGCAGACTAATGTACAAGTTTAAAGTAATAAAGAAGACGGAAA
>NW_007409963.1:0-645 GCF_000475195.1 Diaphorina citri
TGTGAGGTTGCTAGACTGGCCTTGGACATTTCCAGCAAACGAATAGCTTCAGCTACATCATCCTTCTCCACCTGAAATAAACAATATAGGAACATTTCAATTTTTCCTAGTGCTACATAATATTTTCTTATATAGTAACATCTCTTAAAAGAAAATGATATTTTTTCTGGGGGTCTAAAATATCTCACCAATTGAGGGTTATTACCGCTTATTCTAGGTAGAACACGGATTGTATTCCCCCCTTTTGCTTTATCTTTTTCTTTGAAGAGAAACATTTCAATTTTTCCTAGTGATACAGAATATTTTCTTATATAGTAACATCTCTTAAAAGAAAATGATATTTTTTCTGGGGGTGTAAAACATCTCACCAATTGAGGGTTATTACCGCTTATTCTAGGTAGAACACGGATTGTATTCCCCCCTTTTGCTTTATCTTTTTCTTTGAAGAGATTTTACAGGTGATACTGTAACAACGAAGGTCTTATCGTCCCAAAATGGAAGAGAAAAGGACAAGATAAGAGAACGGACCTTATCTGTTCAGAAGAAAGTTCGGACCGGGCGGGAATTGAACCCGCGACCTAGGGTTTAAAAGGCTGATGCGCTAACTTCCAAGCCAACAAGGCTGGTAAATATAATATTTAAAAT
>NW_007409964.1:0-645 GCF_000475195.1 Diaphorina citri
AAGACAGCTGTTTCTTCTTCCATTTTTTCCCCCAAGGGCTTTTGAAACCTTTATCCAAGTTTCCATCATCTGAAGGTATGTCCCTATGTACCGTAAGTAAGTATTACCTCTTGATAATATCTTCTAGATTGGGTTTCCTTTCTTCAATTGATTTAAAGTAGGTAGGTAACTCTCTAGAAATATTAGGTTTCCTTTCTTTACGCGGGACTTAAAGTAACTGTTAATAGATAACTGTGCATTACCGATTGTGAACAGCTACAGCTGGCGGTTCAGTGAACTGTGGAAATTTAGAAAACACTCAGAAAAAGGATCCATATGGCCTGATAGCAAATGTTCTTTAGGTGTCTTGCGTAGCAGATAACAACAAAATCCGACAAACCGTTCTAGAGATATCGTGAAAACAGTGAGGCAAACTGTGAAAGATAAGGTTCGTTCTCGGAACGCCCGGATTTCTCCTATCGATCCATATGGGAATGATTTAGAGGCGATCTAGCCTGTTCTTTAGGTGTCTTTTGTAGCAGATAACATCAAAATCTGACAAACCGTTCTAGAGATATCGTGAAAACAGTTCTAGAGATATCGTGAAAACAGTGAGGCAAACTGTGAAAGATAAGGTTCGTTCTCGGAACGCCCGGATTTCTCCTA
>NW_007409965.1:0-645 GCF_000475195.1 Diaphorina citri
TGATAACACTGGTCACCGCTCATTTCTGACATCTCCTTTTTGTAGCAATTTTAAATTGACGTGACTTCTGAACAAGCAACAAATTAAATAACCTTCTGATTCTCCTGACTTCCAGGTATTTCAGCATTCTCCAGCTTGGGATGTGTGTTTGATAACCACTATTATGGTCTCCGTGCACCATCACTCAAGAGTCCCGTCTGGGGAGGACTCATCTCTCCAATGATATTTCATTCGGACAGGGAATTCAACCAGTTTCTGGACACCGTGTTAAGGCACCATAGTAATCTGATGGCAAACACAAGGTTCAACAACATCGACATGTTTATTGAGTAAGACTTTTTGTCCTATCCTGTCTTAATTCCTTCTCTCTTTGAACTGATCATAAACAGATCAGGTTTCTTCTTGAAACTCCTATCCTGGCTTTGTTCTATCTTGTCTTCTTCTTTTTCTCTTCTTGGGACGATAAGACCTGTGTTGTTAGTGCTGTTGCAGTTCCCTCCAGCAAAACTGTTTTTAAAAAAACCCAATACACCCTCCCCCCCTTTGAGGCGCTTTAACTCTGGAGTACCAGGTCGTTCACGCCGGTATTTTAATCTTGGTTAAGGCTTTCAGAAGTAATCTTATCTGTCGCCGACAGATTTTTTT
>NW_007409966.1:0-645 GCF_000475195.1 Diaphorina citri
AAAAAAAAAAAAATCAACAGCTTGATTAATGATAGTGTGGTGCTTTTGAAGAGACGCCCAGTGGCGGTCAGGCATTTGCAAAGGCCGAAGGAATCGAACCAGCTGACTGTTCAAGCTCGTGGAAAGAAGCAATTTGGAATTTTCGCGACTGCAATGGAATAATCGAAGAAATTTGGTGGAGACGACAAAAGAAATTGCAATTTTATGACGTTAGAAAGACATAAGACATTGACGTTAGAAAATAAATCTTGATACCCAGCTAAAATTACGTGTGAGTAGGTATGTGAAAACGAAAATTGGTGGAGATGACAAAATTCCCTTATGGCAGAAACACACTACTATCACGGCACGTCACGTGAAGTAATGGGGAGTCAGATGTAGTTTTCCCATAATATTGGAGTCAAGTCATGTCACGTTTTCGGAACGTCCGGCTTTCTCCTGTCCAATCTTTCTTTTCTCTTCGGTTTCGGGACGATTCTAAGACCTTAGTAGTTACAACAGTTCCTTTCTATCAAAAGGATGAGTAAAATCCTATGCCACGCTTCGCCACTAGGTTCTGCTGATATTTTTGGAGAGTACATCTCACGGAGATATACATCAAATATTTTTTTATCTTTCTTCAGAAAAAAAATAAATAAAATAATA
>NW_007409967.1:0-645 GCF_000475195.1 Diaphorina citri
ATTTTTCGGTTCCTATATTGATATCGTCGGCACGAAGGCTTTATCGCAAGTTAACCCCTGGTTGATAAGTTGAGCTACTATGAGAATACAATATTATATAGTTCGCGAATATTCCTGCTATCATTATTAAAAGTAATAACAATATTACAACAGAAGAGTAGATACGTACATATCTTCGTAAGTCATCCCCCTAATACTATGAACACACTACATGGCGTAAATAGACAACAAATCGTGTCCAAGAAAGAAAGGCCTATTAGTACAGTAAAAATCGACATATGAAAAGGGAAAAAATAATACCTCTGTGAAACATTGGAAATAACTTCTTTTAGCATGAACTTGAAGGGGAAAAAATTACTATATGGCTCCTTGAATTAGTAATGTTAGTCCAGTGAACTCGTCTCTCGGGGATGACGGCCAAAAAAAAATTGAAAAGAAAAGGGCACTCCAGAGAGTCCAGAGTCTTCAGGCAACCATTAAAGTTTCCTTTTGAAAACCAAAACAAGAGGGAGGAGATTTCCACTGTGGTTTGTTTGAGAAATTGAGAATACGTGTTGCGAACAAGAGAAAAATCATAGAATAGATAGGGAAAGCATATGGGATGCATCCAGAATTAAGTTCTGGAAGAAAGGGAATTGAAGGAGG
>NW_007409968.1:0-645 GCF_000475195.1 Diaphorina citri
GAGTCCCAAATAGAATTGGAGATTATAATTCGTGTGTTAACACACAAAGACGCACCTATTTCATTCAACATGTGTTTTGCGTTATGCCGTCCGCTCCTCCCTAGGGCTTATGTCTTCAATTAAATCGTTGCCAAATAGCAGACCTAATGATTCAACTATCTTGTCACAACAATCTTCTCCTTTGCGAATATTCTGACCCCCTAGACTCCTAGAGTATTTCATTTATTTTCTCTCATAACAATGTTACCGTTGTACCGCTAAAGAGATCTTTTTAGCTTATTCTTATTCCAGTCAACGAATTAATATCACAGGTCTATTGTAAATGTAAAAAAATGTAATGTAAACGCAGTTTCTTTGTGTTATTATGTCACAACTTTGGTGCTCACTGCAGCATTGTAGGATTTTCCCAAAATCTCAATAATCTAAAATCACATGTTTACCTACCATGCTGGCACCGGTCGCTATGCGCATTTATTTCTATGTCATAGCTACTCATTTTCCTCACGAGGCTGAGTACTTACCACGCTGGCACCGGTCGCTATGCGCATTTATATGTCATAGCAACTTATTTTCCTCACGAGGCTGAGTGGGCCCCGCAACAGCCAGTCACGGAATCAATCATTTGCATGATACACATTTCTTGAC
>NW_007409969.1:0-645 GCF_000475195.1 Diaphorina citri
CCGTGACTAAAAACCTTGGCAGCCTCCGTGGCCGAGTGGGTATCTCACCTTGCACGCCGGAGATCCCGGGTTCGATTCCCGGCGGATCGAAGTTTTTTACAAGCGCTAGGTCGCGGATTCGATTCGCGCCCGGTGCGGATTTTATCCGGAACGGATAATGTTCGTTCTCAGAACGGCTAGCTTTCTCCTGTTCTGTCTTCTTTGTCTCTTCGCTTTCGGGACGGTAAGACCTTAGCAGTTCCCTCTATCAAACCTTCTACAGTTCCCTCTATCAAACCTCCTAAAAAAAGACGATACTGTCTTGTTTGAAACACCATTTTGAAAGAAGAAATAATATACGAGACAAGAAAAGTGAAATAAATTCTCAAAGATAAGTAGGTTCCGTAGGTACTCAAGTACATTTATTTTGGCAAAATTCAACAGACCGAACAAGCGAACGCATTACAGAAACTCAAAGATAGATAAGTTCTTTAGGTACCTAGGTAAGGTACTCAAGTACTTTTATTTTGACAAGTAAGCGCTAGGCCGCGGGTTCGATTCCCGCCCGGGGCGGAATTTATCCCGATTGGATAATGTTCGTTCTCGGAACGGCTGGCTTTCTCCTATCCTGTCTTCCTTCTCACTTCGATTTCGGGACGATAAGAC
>NW_007409970.1:0-645 GCF_000475195.1 Diaphorina citri
CGCGAGTATGTAGACAGCAAGAAGTGCCCTGCCTCCGGTAATTAATTAGTTTTATTTTAAAGATCTTCATTCACCTACAAGTAGGTAAATACCAAAGATCAGTTCACAAGTTAGGGAAAATGAAAAAATACAATACAATAAGAACAAAAAAAGAAATGGATATATCAAAATAAAAGCCAAGAGTATACACAATACAGTACTTGAAGAACTAAGGAACTACCATTACTATGGCCACCCCTACTACTATTATTACCACTACATACAGAGTGTTAAAAAATATATATATATTTGTATATAGCCTGTTAATTGTTAATCTGTGCTGATCATAACTTCCAATAATCTTTTTTCGAATATATTGTATTGGTCTGAGAGTATACCTACATAAGTAATTGTTTCTATCTAATTCCAACACTTTATTGTAGTTGCTCATCGCTTTATCTATTAATTGTTGACATAATTATGTGCATTGACATTTATTATGAAAGGTCGAAAATTGTCATTCCTTAAATTTATATTACATTCCTTAAATTTATATTACATTCCTTAAATTTATAGGTAAGCCGTACGGGGCGAGGTATATTGGTTCTATGGTGGCGGATGTACATAGGACGCTCAAATACGGGGGGATATTCATGTACCCCGCCA
>NW_007409971.1:0-645 GCF_000475195.1 Diaphorina citri
GACCGCTACGCCACTTTGGGAGGTTTGGAGATTTCCCGTTTTGCCTTTGTATGAATTTGGGAAACGTGGTGTACTTGGTGTTATTTGTCCAAACAGTATTTCTTGCACCCCCTGTATTTTCAAAACCTTTGGGAATTTTTTACCGTGTGTCTACAAAGTCTTGAACAACCTATATATTTCAAGTTTTACCTTTTTTTTTCTCTCGAGTGTAAACTTGCAAAGTTTAGAGTGAGTTTTAATTAGAATTTTCTGTGCATGGCATTTTTTATATTATTTTTCATGTAAACATCTGCCCCCTGTATATTTTCAAAACCTTTGGGAATTTTTTACCGTGTGTCTACAAAGTGTTGAACAACCTATATATTTCAAGTTTTACCTTTTTTTTTCTCTCCCGAGTGTAAACTTGCAAAGTTTAGAGTGAGTTTTAATTAGAATTTTCTGTGCATGGCATTTTTTATATTATTTTTCATGTAAACATCTTTCATTTTTTTACACAGTCAAAGAGATTTTTTGGGTGGCTTTTTTTGTCTGACGTCTGAGCGCTCAAAATGAAAGCTTTGAACTATTTCTTTAAAAAAATTTGTTTAAAATCTACCCTTTTCACCTATTTCTAATAATTTATTTTACTTACTATATATACACAGT
>NW_007409972.1:0-645 GCF_000475195.1 Diaphorina citri
ATAACAGATTTCATCAATCAACTTGATGATTTACTATTTGCGCTGCCTAAATCTACCCCTTGCATTATAGTAGGTGACATCAATATCAATACACTTGAAGAGAACATAACTGATATAGGTAATAATTACTTAGATATAATACATAGGCACAATTTTATTCAATGCATAGATAAACCTACCAGGATTACTACATGTAATGATAGAACAACAAAATCATGTATTGATCACATTCTTTTCCGTTCGATTTCCCATGACATGAACTTAACAACAGCTGTATTTACGTCCTCTATTACTGACCATTTCGCTACTTTAGCAAAAATTAAAATAGATCTTTCACAAGAAGAAATATGTCACAGTAATTCTTCTTATAAGATTATTGATTATACTTTATTAAATAGTAAGTTACAAGAAGAAACTTGGAATGAAATTTTGGAAAGCGAGGATGTGGATACAGCTGCTGTTAAGTTGACTGATATACTGACTCTACATATTACTAACTCTACTCAAACTAAAACTTACCCACATAGACTAAAACCCTTGAAACCTTGGATCACAGAAGCTCTAATTAAATCTATTAGAAAAAGAGATGAACTAGCACAGAAGGTTAAAAAATATCCTAGCAATGTTCGCCTTTGTAATCATTTT
>NW_007409973.1:0-645 GCF_000475195.1 Diaphorina citri
CTCAACTTTGCACACACCCTGTAATCTAGATCCCTTTACCATGCAAATGAATGGATAACGCAAAGGTAATGCACACTTAAAAATGTGCTAGTTGAAGTCGGTGTGCTATCACAAGTTAGTGGTTCTCAAAATTTGTCAAACGGCCCCCCGCCCCTCATTATTTGGAATTTTATTCTTTTTCCTAATTTTCCTTTTCCTTTTGTAGAATGTAGAAGTTTTTAATGAAGTTGTAATCTCTAGTTTTGAAAAATGGATATTGCGATTTAAATTATCACCTTCCTTCTATTTGATTAAATAATGAAATAGATACATGATATAAATCAGAGTGAGCTATTAGTTTTAAATCCCACTTCCCAGACTTCAATTTGGACAAAAATAAATTAATTTGCTTTTTGCTTTGCTAGAAACTTGATTAGACTAGGAATATGGAATTTAAGTTTGCATTGCCAATCTAAAACCCCAATTTTCGATAATGTGACACAGATAATCTGTAGGAAAATGGGATGTATATGCATTCCATTTTGTTTCTAGAACAGGCATTTAGACAAATACTGTACTTGTTTTTGATCCACCTAGAAATTGTGTGATGAATGTCAAAAGAAGATCTAGCTGAGAGTATCAAAAGTTGCCATACAATGGAGATAG
>NW_007409974.1:0-645 GCF_000475195.1 Diaphorina citri
CTCAAAAATTAGTTCTGGTTTCGTTGGTTGTATAACTCATGTAGTGATTTAAAGGATAAATGTTAAAATAATAATAATTGTTACAGAAATTAGAAAATATGCTTTAGCGCGACTCAAAAATTAGAAAGTAGGCTTTTATGTAACTCAAAAATTAGAAAGTAGGCTTTTATGCAACTCAAAAATTAGAAAGTAGGCTTTAGCGCGACTCAAAAATTAGAAAGTAGGCTTTAGCGCAACTCGAAAATTAGAAAGTAGGCTTGTAGGCGACTCAAAAATTAGAAAGTAGGCTTTTATGTAACTCAAAAATTAGAAAGTAGGCTTTAGCGCGACTCAAAAATTAGAAAGTAGGCTTTAGCGTGACTAAACAATTAGAAAGTAGGCTTTAGCGTGACTCAAAAATTAGAAAGTAGGCTTTAGCGCGACTCAAAAATTAGAAAGTAGGCTTTTATGCAACTCTAAAATTAGAAAGTAGGCTGTTATACAACCCCAAAATTAGAAAGTAGGCTTTAGTGTTACTTAAAACCTAGAAAGTATTTAAGTTTTTTTTAACTGTTTGTAAAAGCCTACTTTCTAATTTTTGAGTTGCATAAAAGCCTACTTTCTAATTTTTGAGTCGCGCTAAAGCCTACTTTCTAATTTTTGAGT
>NW_007409975.1:0-645 GCF_000475195.1 Diaphorina citri
CAAATGTGACAAGGATGCAACACAAAATGTTTGGTTGTGATGGTTGCTGCGCTTGGCGGTATTTTGACCGCTTTTGGATAGATTTCGACCGATTTTGGCGGTTTTCAGCTATAGCGGCAAAACGGTTAGAGATATTGTAAAAGTTAGGGTAAAAGAACACTCAAATATGTTTTTTTTGTGACGGGGGTTTTACCGTCCATGTTGTGATAAGCTACTCGCCTCCTCACTTTAACTTCATAGCTTCATACAGTCAGAGTGGGGTCGGGATTGCAGACGAATATCAACTACGCACAACGTTGCTTAACTTCAGTGGTCCATTAGGAACGGGTACATCGTTGGATCGCCGCTGCCGCTGGCACACTTGATGCATACCAGTGTGCGTCAATTCACCCTATTAATTCGCCACTATCTGAAAGACTACTCCTGATGAATTCATTTAATCGTAATAAAAAAACCATTTCTCGATACGTTCAGTCGATTTTCATGATGAGATTCCAGGTAAATCTGTTCGGAGGGAGTCGATTGTAGAGTGGAACTTGATCCACAAATCCTGTTGAATTTTGACACGAACACCCCAAGTTGCACTCCTCTTTCGGCATTTCCCGTTTTGTGAAGCTCGTTCCCCCTCTTTTGGTGTGATAGCGC
>NW_007409976.1:0-645 GCF_000475195.1 Diaphorina citri
GGTATTGAAGGGGGGAGGTTTTTTTTTTTTTTTTTTTTTTTTTTTTTTTTTTTTGAGAGGTTGACAGAGGAAACTGTAACTGCTAAGGTCTTTGGGCGCGGAATTGAAGAGAGAAGGAAGGCAGGATAGGAAAAAGCCAGCCGTTCCGAGAACGAACATTAACCGTTCAGGATAAAATCCGCCCGGGTGGTTATTGAACCCGCGGCCTAGCGCTTACAGGGCAAATGCACTACCAACCAAGCTGACTAGGCTGGCTGAGATTTGATTTGATTTTATATTAACCTGCAAAGCTACAACTACAATACCTTTCTGATAACTAGCTTTTACCGTTCTCGAGATATTTCGTTTAGAGATAGACAGACACACGGACCAATGGCTGAAACTTTGGATTTAGGCTCTAGGGACCTCAAAACGTGTTTTGGCACTAAAAACGCCATCGAAATTTTAACCCGATTACATTTTTTTTATTATTATTATTTATATATATTAGAGTGTGCCAACATACTATGACATGTTATATACACTATAATTTTTATTTAAAGTTTCATATTAACTCTGTTTACAAACCCGATTACATTACTTTCCTTCCTATAGGATAAGGAAAGTAACAAGTGTAGGTACGTGTATCTACAATAACAATACAAA
>NW_007409977.1:0-645 GCF_000475195.1 Diaphorina citri
AAGCAGGGAACGACATTTGTGACAAGCATTTATGCTTAACACAATTAAAATTCCTTTTTTCCAACATAGAACTCTATATTGGGAAGTTCGACACAATAATACAGCGTTCCCAACAATCTATATCAGTAGAAGTAAGCCATTTGTAGAGTTCTTGTGGCACCTTATCACTAATTTTTCTCTCAGTGTAATTCAAAGCAAAAACGAAGACCTCCTGAATACGGCCCTGCTTTTGTATTGCGAAATCTTCTTGATAATAAACAAGAAGGAATAATTTCTTGGTTATTTGATTTTATGATAATCGCTATGGTAAGAATGTCTCGATAATTTTTTACAGCGAACTGTGGCAACAGATTTTTTTTTCTCTTTGTTTGTTTGTTTTTTTTCTACTTCCTTGAAGCACCAAGCATAAGTACCTACCTAGGTAGGTACCCATCTGATGTAAGAAATGCATGGGTAGGTATAAGGAAGCTATTGTAAATCTACCTACATACAAATTTTTTGTCTATCTGGAAAGTTCTGAACTGTTTGGGTTGGTAAAAGTGCTCCCGAATCTCCCAACTTGAGTAGGTACCTACTGGAGTAGTTCGAAATTTACCAAAAAATGGTTGTCAGTTCACATGTCACAAGAAGCTCCGAATGCCATTC
>NW_007409978.1:0-645 GCF_000475195.1 Diaphorina citri
ACCGAAGCGAATACAATAGTCCGTCCACTATACCTTTTATTATTAGTAATAATAAAGGAAGGACGGACTAAAAAGCGAGCGAGCGAGAAGGAAAATGCCTGTTTCTTCTCCGTTGTATTTGGAGCGATAAACTTGTGACGTGCCGTTGTAAACATAATGTTCAGCTTAATGTAAACAACAGAGGGAGAGAGGAAGGGAGGGAGGGAGAAAGATAGAGAGGGAGGGAGAGAGAGAGAGAAAGAGAGATAGAGAGGGAGAGAGAAAAAGGGAGGGAGGGAGAGAGAGCGTTGTACAGGAACTACAGGAAGAAGCAAAGAAATGAAAATTTAGCTTATGCCACTTTATTCGTACAGGGTGGATAAGAGAGATCTTAATCAGAGGTTGTACCTACCAGCCGAAGGTACCGGTTGATTCTGGAAGAGCCTAAGAGCCCGTTCTGACTTATCGTGAGGTTCATCCAATTTTTTCCCGAACGTTCTGTAGGCATGTAGGCAATGTAATTTAAATGAGAGTGTTCACTCTTCCCACTACACACGACACAATTTTTTCCCGGAACGGGCTCTACACACATCCACCCCACCCCGTATTCTGATTTGTGCCGGAGAAAATAACATATTAGGCTGTCAATTTACCTCGCCGTGTTGT
>NW_007409979.1:0-645 GCF_000475195.1 Diaphorina citri
AAATAAATGCAAAATCAAGCTTGGTTTTTTATTTTACCACGGGTCGTGTCTTGAAATTTTTTGCAAGGTCGAGCCACTCGTCCTGTGGCAAATGTTTCAGGGTTTTCAGTATGTATATTTAATTTTACCCAAATTGTAGTTATGTTTCCGTGTCTAGTTTTACTGAAATATTACTATGAGGTGCACCGAAAAAAAAAAATAATAATAATAAAAAAATAAATAAATAAAATGAAATAACGTAACAATAGGTATCTAGATAATTTATTTACCCGCCTTCAAAACCTAGAAACATGGTTCCCCACCCCTTTTACTTGACGGCGTACGCGTCTCTTCAGCGGTTCAACTTTGGGAGTCGTGAAAACAAAATAAATTGGAACCCAATCGTGCTGACAGGTTTTTCTATTGAAGTAATCGCACTGACATTCCTGCGTTTCACATCTCTAGGGACCTTGGAGTGAGTTGTGTGACGGTAAATTGACTTCGTCATTGAAGGAATAAAATTGCCTAGGTATAAAAGTTAGGGTGTCATTTTATAAAACTCGGTACACAGGCTATAACAGGTATCCTAACACGGTCTTCTAACCTGGTCGTGTGTTGCGTATGTACGCGATTTTTGTGCAGACTTCAGGAATTCCAGGGCTATTG
>NW_007409980.1:0-645 GCF_000475195.1 Diaphorina citri
ACCCCGCCGGGAATCGAACCCGGGTCTCCCGCGTGCAAGGTGAGCGCAGTGACCACTACGCCATGGGAGCTGACTTGACCACTACGCCATGGGAGCTGACTTGACCACTACGCCATGGGAGCTGACTTTTGCCAAATACGAAATCATAACTTTTGCCAAATACGAAATGCAAAGGTCCATCTTGAACGAAACTCTTTTCTCTCACATGTCTCTCTGAAAGCTTTCGGAAGTAAACCTGCTCAAGTCAAAACCTATTGAGATTAATTTCCCGGGGGGCTTTTCCACGTTTTAAACGAAAGTTTGACCCATAAAAGAATCTCCTAACACCCCCTCCTAAACACTTTCAGGAAAACAAATTCTTATGTAAGAGAAAGAAAGAGGGAAGGAAAGGTTCCCTCCTTTCCTTGCGAGAGCGAGAGAGATAGAAATATAAATAGAGAAAGGAAATAAAGAGATACAGAAAAAGTCAAAGGCAGAGGTAGAAGAAAGAGAAAGAAAGGAAGGCATACTTGTTCTTTTGACAAAGCTATAATGTACACAGTCTTACAGGACAAAGATTTGAAAAGGGATGTTTGGACAACCCTTAAGACCACCCGCAAATAGTACACTGTGTAGTTGTTTATTATGGTTTGATCGCTCTGTGTA
>NW_007409981.1:0-645 GCF_000475195.1 Diaphorina citri
AAAAAAATTATGAGCAATTTTCAAATCACGAAAAAAGTTACTTTTTAGATAAAAAAAATTCAAAACGAGTTTATTTTTTAAACATAACTGATCGAAGCATATGATTTCATATGGGCGCTCTCTGGTCTTCTATACACATACTACTTTTATATTTTTCGTTCTAGAGGGCACCATATTCTAGATAAATTTAATGTTCCAAGGTACGTTATGTTCAAGGTACAGCAAGCTACCCTATACTTTTTATGATCGATAAATAAAGATTTCAAGTAAACAAACATTAAAAATCAAAAGTAAATTATTTTCTGACATGTTTTTGGCGCTTTCCCAGAGGCTAATGTTCAAAATTTTCAAGTCTCTCTCTCTCTCTGCTTACCCATCCCATGGTCTTTCATTGCACGTGGTCCGATATTTTTTGCCAAATTTGTTCATTTATGACCACAAAATTTTTCAATCATAACCTCTTGCTACCCTCACGTGCGGAAAATTCGGGTCTGTTCGACTTTGGAACTTTTTTCAATATTCCCATTGGAAATAGAGCCAACTAGTAAACCAAAGACACTATTTTGCAGACAACATGTTCATCTCTAATGGAATTCACATCAATAAAAACTATGGTTTTTACTTTTAAACTGGGAAAAATAAGAA
>NW_007409982.1:0-645 GCF_000475195.1 Diaphorina citri
AAAAGTTATTTTCATATTTAGATAACCACAATATGTTGAATATGTGTGACGTTATTTGGAAAACAAACATTGGCTTAAGTGTGTGTGTGTTTTTTTTTCTTCTTTTTTTTTTACCTACCTAGGTAAGTACTGGTTCAAGAACACAACTCCAGTTTTTGTCAAATCAGTTTGACTGATTACCAGGGGGAGTGGCTTATAGTGTGTACTAAGTAGTGGAAATGGGGTCTCTTTCCTTGTGAATATCACAGTATTGGAGCGATTATCAGAAAGTAAACAAGTGCGGAAGAAGAGGGGACTAACGACTGTCTACCTTGATACCAAAATCAGTGCCGAAGCTATCTGATGTTTCATTTGTTTACTGATTTTCATCAATAAAAAAGTAAAAATGTTTTCTTCAAAATAAATTGAACACAAGGTAAACCTAAACCCTTGCATAATTATAAGGGCCTTGATAAATGGGGTACCTGAAGTCATGAAATATGATGTGCTTTAACTCATCGAATTTTATGGACGCAATGGAGATATTCATTTATTGTAACCATTTGAAGAATGGCAAAGTCCGTGGTCAAATATTACAGTAAGAACACAATTGGCTATCTAATATGAATATCTTTAACCAAAGAAAGTTCAATTTGAGGCTCTTTA
>NW_007409983.1:0-645 GCF_000475195.1 Diaphorina citri
ACACAAGCTAGTATTACGCAAGGTAGTACTTATTGTGTATAAGTACCGTGTAAGATTGCATAGAAAATACCTTGTTCATCCTGCTGGGGGATAGGACTGGAAAGTCCCTTTACCCCCGCAGTCTAATCAAAGTATTTACAATTTGTGGGTAAAGAAGAGCTAAGGGGTTGTTTTATAAAGTTTGACCTTGGGATATAAAGAGTTACTATCTTGTGTGCCGATCTTTACATAAAAAGTAGTGTTTTAGCTCTGAAAGTTTTACTTAGATTACCCAGGCAGATAAGACTAACATCAAAAGAAATTCTTTAACTAGGACGGTCTTTTCATAGGACGCAGGCAACATTGAGCGCTATATTAGCCCCTTTATGTGTCGATTGTGTCATCATACCTCACGAGTACAAAAGCCCATAAGAAACCCTCCAAACATTTATAACCGGATGCCTTAGGGCCATATTTTAACATTAATTAAAGGCATGAGGCCGCTTAAAGTTAATCTCATTGGATTGTGATTAAATCATTTGATTGACTAATTTTAATCCATAGATCAAAACCAACCAATCCGATTACTAAATCCGCAAGTCCAAGTTTGATCTCAGTGTGTGGCTGCGACCATGAAGACTCCCGACCATTAGGTCATTATTGAAC
>NW_007409984.1:0-645 GCF_000475195.1 Diaphorina citri
TGACCTATATTATTGAATTTACCTATATTATATGTATACCTTTTATATTATAAACAATAATATTATAATTATAAGCATTAACTTGTTTTTTATATCCATTAGGTGTTTCCGATTGGAAAGAAAGTCATAATAATTAGGTTGGTCTTTAGTAATCCTGGCATTAATATTGGGTGTAGCTACTTACCTACGCATTGATAATAATATTATGTCAATTAATAAAATTGTTGTACCTAGGGTAAGTGTACCATTTATTCGCCCACCTAAAAAACGTACCATTTATTGGCCCACCTGTACCAGTGTATCATACGCCACATAAGTCTGAACTGGACGAACTTTTTCAAGATCCAATTTCATCACAAGAAAGGGCTTAAAGACTGCTATCGAACCAGTGCTATTCAAAAATTGTAGTCATAAAAACAAAAATTAGAAAAATAAATGTGGGCAGGTGGGCCAATAAATGGTACGTTTTTTAGGTGGGCGAATAAATGGTACACTTACCCTATATTGTTTCTGGAATAAATGGTACACTTACCCTATGTAGGTAGGTCGACGGGACGCGACGTCTTGTGGAATAGATCAGTTGCGCTTACTTGGGTGATGTTTCAAAGTCATAGAGCAGGAAAAATGAGGACCAACGGAATTTTT
>NW_007409985.1:0-645 GCF_000475195.1 Diaphorina citri
TCTCTAGAAAAAATCTTTGTGCTATTAGAACTCATTAGAATATGTACATTTCATAGGTATTTGTTTCTGAGAAAAAAAAAGAAAAAAAAAAAAAATTAAAACTTAAGAGTTGATAAAATGGGTCTTTTTTTTACAGCAGGTATTTATGTCAAAAAGTACTTATGTTCATTTTCACATATTATGTACCTAGGAATGAGAAGAGATGTAGGTCATAACGTAGGTTAACTATCGGGCTTCCAGTTCAAAAACGAAAAAAGGAAAGGAGAAAAACACGGAAAAATTCACTTCAGTAGAAAAAAACCCTGGTGTCAGATAACATTCCCAGGTTACAATTTGAAACACTACGATTTTCACCTTTTTTCACCTTTTCACTAGGTACGGTGTCCCTTTTACGTACCAACCATTATTTGAAAAATTGCCATCCGAAACCAATTGGTCCAGGTATTTTTTCGTTACCTGGAAAAATTGAAATATTTTTCCTCTCTCTCTCTCTCTCTCTCTCCTTTCTCGTTTTTTCTTCCCCTTCAATTCGGCCCGAGCTAGAAATACGAAGAAGACCAAGATGGAAATGCTGAAACAGTAGCCTTATTGCTCAACAGCAGGCTACCAAGATGACAAAGGATACATATTTGAGGGATATTGATA
>NW_007409986.1:0-645 GCF_000475195.1 Diaphorina citri
TTTTTCTCTCAGCTTCCTTATCCTAAAGGACTACAGTCCAAAGCTACATCCAGCCCTGGTCATGGTAACAAATAACATTGTAACTACCCACACACAGGAGCGGATTATGAAATAATTGGAACATGATCGACATTGTGATTGAATGCCAAAAGAAACTCGTAATCCAAGTGGCAATGATAACCGAGATATCCTAGGCCATTGATAACTTGGGGTAAAACCTAGGCCAATCTGAAAGAAATCTACATATGATCTATTTTAAATCATATCACTGGAAGAACTTAAACTATGATCTAATTTGTATTGTAGGTATACATACATATTATGTTTGTGTCTATACACAAAGATGACTCTTAATAGTTCCTGACAACCAACAATTACGCGGCTAACCCCCAAGCAAAAGGAAAGAAATCTACATATGATCTATTTTAAACCATATCACTGGAAGAACTTAAACTATGATCTAATTTGTATTGTAGGTACATATTATGTTTATGTCTATACACAAAGATGACTTAATAGTTCTTGACAACCAACAATTACGCGGCTAACCCCCAAGCAAAAGGCTTGTATGTTTAATATAGGTACCTATGTAGAAAAGGTAATCCTTTTCCATACTGATTTCTTGCCGATTTTTCATTGTTTTTC
>NW_007409987.1:0-645 GCF_000475195.1 Diaphorina citri
CCAGCCGATCCGAGAACGAACCTTGTCCGTTCAGAATAAAATACGCCCCGGGTGGGAATCGAACTTGCGACCTAACGCTTACGAGGCAGACGCACTACCAACAGATGAGCTAACTGGGCTGATTAGGAAAAAAAAATCAATAGCACTTAACTTTCTACTTTCCAAAAAGAGATAATAATAATAATAGTAGTGCTTTACTGCTCGCATTTATACTGCTTTTTTATACTGCTCGCATAGGACTGAAAAGTCCCTTTACTGCTTTACTCCAGCAGTAGGTTACTACTATTATTGTGGTCAAATTCTCAAATTATTTTGAGGATAAAATTCTATACCTCGGCTGGGATTGAACCCACGCCCTCCTGTTTACCAGGTGAGCGCATTGACCACTACACCACCGAGGTAGGGCCAGACTAGTTAGCTTGACGGGTAGAACATTTGCCTTGTAAGCAATAGGTCGAGGGTTCGATTCCCACCCGGAGCGGATTTTATTCTCAGCAGATGGTTCGAGGAACCGCTGGCTTTTTACGATTCTGTTTTTCTTCGCTCTTCGCTTTCGGGACGATAAGACCTTGGCAGTTACAGTTCTTTTTATCAAACATCTTTTTTCATTAACATCTTTTTCTTTTAAGAGAGAGAGGGAGGGAG
>NW_007409988.1:0-645 GCF_000475195.1 Diaphorina citri
TCGGACATTCGGATGGTTTTTCAAGATTTCAAGAAGGGTGACTCAGAAATGGCAGAATAAGAACAGACACGAAATAGAAGACTACTCCTAGGTATGAGAATATCACAAACTATACAAACAATGGCGTAAATCCCACCCCAATAGCCCCTGCCGCGGGAGGCCTCAGGCATTAAGAGGCTTTTCAGAGACACATTTAGGGTCTCCAATTGCTCCAAAAATTAGTATACCTAATTTGAGTCATCTCCCAACCCCCGTGAATCTACTGACCCAGAAGGCCCCAGGCGAAACCTTGTGGGAGACTCCGAAAAAGTATAGGTACACGTCACTGGACACAATATAACAACCCCAAGATCTACAGTCTCATCTTGAAAGGCACTTTGGATTTCTGCTCTAATGCAGAGAGGTACACGAAAAAAACCTCCCCAGGTGCATTATACCGGCTATACTCTCGCTCAGACCTGGGTCTGTCTGACGATTTGAGTGGACGGCACTTCTGGGTTCTGGGTCTGGACTGGTTGCATCAACCATTGGCATTGAACAATAATAAGACCATCCTATACAAATACATAGGAATCATCTCGTGCAGTACTTTGGCCTCAGCATCCATTGCTATTGGAATCTGGCAACTTCAATACAGTTGTGTGT
>NW_007409989.1:0-645 GCF_000475195.1 Diaphorina citri
TTTCCGACCAATTCCCGATTTTGAAAATTTGGACCGATTGCAATACTTTCTCAGTAGAAATAAATAATTGTAATAGAATGTAAAAAGATCAAAATACTAGTACCTATTGGATATTTTTGTTGAGTAAATTGGGAACAATTATATTCGAATCGGTTGCGAAAACGTCTTCACAGAAAAGGTGCTGGTTTAGAGCGACAAATTGTATGAATGCCGTGGAATTGTTTAAGTATGCAATGTGCAAATATCATTTGACAAAAAATTGATTGTAGGAAAGACCTCTCTCTCAGGGAAAAAGAAACCTTTTTCCGGCAGTAGACAGATAAAGGTTATCTCTATTTTTTATATTACTATAGCTTATTGGGATGCTATATTTTTAAAATGAAAAAAAAGGACTTCAAAGGCATGGCTGTGAAATGGTAATACATAGTTACCTACCTACTCTTTCATTTTACATTTAGATCAAGTTTGGCAATTTTGGTAGGCATAAAACGTGGAAAACAAAGTAAAAAATACAGTAACTTTCAGCAGTGTACAATGTTTACATAATATAAGACTCCTCGTAAAAATGTTTCTGTCCCGTTTAAAAATGTTAAACAATCTTTACCCACTCCATTCGACCATTGATTATGCTAATTTCCCCAACAC
>NW_007409990.1:0-5016 GCF_000475195.1 Diaphorina citri
CTCGTAAGTTTAGTAAGAGGAGGATACCAGTAACATTCCCTCGTAACATCGTCTGGGATGCATCTCCTCGTTTGAAGCAACGGGAAATGTCTATGCTATGGTTTCTACGCCACGATACTCACACCCACAACTTTCCTATCAGAGGCATGTGTCTCTCCTCCATTTCCTTGCCAGAGTAACACATGACGGACGTCAACTCCACACGGAATGAAATGTTGTGCTCTCTGAAAGCCTCGGCCAGAGTTGTGTCCAAAGAGGTCTGAATATCATTGGCCGTGCATACTTCTGGGACACAAAGTCCCCAGGAGAATTTCAGTCGACTCAATCGTATGGACTTATCGCGAGGCTGAAAAAGAAAAACGAGCCGAGATTTAGAACTAAGGAGGGTTGTACCCGCAAGCTTTACTGGACAAGGGGTTTTGCTCTAAAATCGGTCCAAAAAAGGTTGACCGACCCCTGCTCCGTTTTGGATGGCTTTGAATTTTGAATTCCTCAGAGCTCTATACTGATGGTCCTCTTTGGTTTTCGACCGACTGTCCTTTACGGGCGAAACGGCCAGTGCAACGCATGGAAAACATTTGAAATGATTTCTCCACCCTGGTAGGCAGGTCTGTACTTTTGAACAGCACTCACCCGCAAAAAGCTCCAAACAGTTTTATCCATGTCGTACGGGGGCCAATCTCGGGTTTGATTGTCGTAGAATTCCGGATAGAGTTGATGAGATTGGGGTGAGAATGTAGCGGTGGGAAGACAGAATTGAGTGCGAAAGTTTCTGATGGGAACTCTGGTTTGGATGCATTGGTCTGCGTGACCGAACTGAGTGTTATCTCCATCTATTAAACCTGATGGTGTTATGACAGACGCATCCAGCACTGTGAAAACCAAATAATTATATTAATGAGAGAAGGGACTGTTACCTGTTGTGCCCTCCACTCATGGTGAGATCGTCTGACATACAGTGAGTCAAAAGCTTCAGATTGTCTGAGAGACCTAAGTCTCGAGATTTTTCCGCCACTTACGCTCAGACCAGACCTGGGTCTGTCGGACGGTCTGAGTATGAGTGGCGAACAAGTGTAAGTAGACGATGCTTCACATTTTACTCTATTGATTGTTAGATAGATTAAAATCTTCACGTCTTATCCTTGTATGAGATTTACCTCTAGTTTCCTTATTTCTAGGCGCTGATTCAAGGAAGTCCCTTATCGCGTTTACAGTTAATTATACATAATACATATTAATTTTCCATGTCGATTTTACATAATCATGAAAACGTAGTTATACTTAGAGAGATAGATAGGGAAAAAACTTCATAACATGCATAAAAGAAGAAGAATACATGTTCAAGAGTACCTAGTAAATATTTGCCTGTTCTTACAGGTACTCATGAAATTACAGCAACGTGGTATCGTCTACAACTCTACAATCACCATTCTACAGTAATACTCGTATTGTAGGTACATCCTAACATGAACTTCTCTAGAAACCTCTCTGCAAAGTTTGAATGACTTGGGCCGAAAACTAAAGTCCTGAGAAAAGTGAACTTTTTCGACCTTTTTCTAAACTAAAGTCCTGAATAACGGCCGAACCGTACATTTCTCGAAGTTCGACCCAGGGAGACTTTTGATCTACATTTAATAAAGAACCTCTCTGCAAAGTTTCAGCTACTTGGATGGAAAACTGAATTCCTGAACACAGCTTTATTAGCTCCGTTGGCACTTACTCTGCACTGCCCAAAGGGTGCTGTTCCTCAAATGTGTCCTGTAGAGATCCCCCTGCCTTGTGCACTCTTTATTGCGAGTAGAACTGGGAGCATATCCCCACATGTTATCAGAGAACACTTTACTGATCCAAACAGTATTCAAACTGGTGTCTGGTCCTTGGCTTTGACACATGAGGACCAAAGTACAGCCGATTAGTGCTACGAGAGAATAGCCCGCTGAGGTGAACATCTAGATGGGGAAATACAGAGGTGGGGCAAAAGTTGGGAAGCGCTTGAATAACTTTGGAACGGCTGAGGATAAAGGCTTGCAATAAAGACGCGATTTGATGGATTTCTGTCTATTTCATTAATATTATTATTATCAAAAAAGAGGTTTGATAGAGGAAACTGTAATTTCTAAGGTCTTATCGTCCCGAAAGAGCGAAGGGAGAAGGAAGACAGGATAGCAGAAAGACAGCCGTTCCGAAAACGAACCTTATATGTTCAGCATAAAATCTCGCCTAGGGAATCGAACCCGCGACCTAGCGCTTACAAGACAGACGCGCTGCCAACCAAGCTAACTAGGCTGGCCTGACAGTCTGAAGCTCTCATATATTATCATTATGCTTAGGTACATCAATTATTTATTTATTTATTAGAAATTAGAGAATGGCTTAGATACCTATTGTAAGGTTAGATACATAGGTTTGTTGGCAATAAGACACCCTGATAAAAAACAGTTAGCATAACGGGAAAACTTATGGTAATTAAGCTTAATTAAATAAAGCTCCATTATAATTATAGGTACTTAATATATTGAGTATACAGTAGAACCTCGATTATTTCAACTAATTGGGCCCGGGGGTAGTTGAAGTGATCGAGGTTGAAATGATCCTTTCTATGATATGTCAATAAAATAGATATTTACTGATTATACCTATGGGCTATAGGTTATTTTTATCATTTAATCAATTTTTACTATTTTAAATTTAATTAATTTTATTTTCTTTAATGCAATCGTACTATATTCTATGTAATTGTATTGTAAACTATCCCGTCTGGGATTTTAAATAAATAAATAAATCAAATCAAATGATCTTTTCCTCTGATAAGATAGGATATCCTTTGGAAGATAGGATAGGAAGACCTAATTGAAAGTTGAAGTAGGTAATGGACGTTGAAATAATCAAGGTTCTACTGTTCTTACATAACTATGTTATCAGAAGATACCTCAGTTTGGTACCTACTTTGTAATGTCTAAGGGTGCACACCTTTATTGGCAAAAAGACTTACCCTTCTTGGCTAACAATGTCTTGTGGCAATTAATTCCCCAAGTTGAACTGATCCAAATTCTGATGGTCTCTACAAAGTGAATAAGTTAATTAATTATTAATACGTGTATCTGTTGTAGATATTATGTGTATCTGTTGTAGATTGTAAATCTTTCTTTGTGTAATTATAAGTAGGTAGGCATATTAAATTAATACCTATGCCTACCATACCAGTGTCGGATTAAGTCCACAGATAACAGAACTACTTAAAATTGGTCCACCATACTTCTTTATAGACTGTGCAAAAATTAAATATTCCAGCCTAGTTAGCTTGGTTCCCGCTCGGGATGAACTTTTATTCTGAATAATCTGAATAGATCAGATTCGTTCACGGACCACTTTCCAACATGAATTTGTAATGTGTGAGTTTTTGGCGCCTCCACCATTTGGTATGAAAAATAGTGGAGATGTCAAACTCACCAATTGCAAACATTGTAAAACACCTATTCAAAGAAAAAATTTGAAATTTTTGTTCATCCTCGGAACGGCTGACTTTTTCTTATCCTGTCTTCCTTCTCTCTTCGATTCCGGGACCATAAGACCTTAGCAGTTACATACAATTCTCTCTATCAAACCTATTGGGGGGAGAAAACGTTTTCCCTGTGGAACATCTATAAACTAGTGGTTGGAAGAGCGCCTTCGGGAGAACCCTGCCACTATAAATAAAGCCTAAAAAAATCAAATGAATAAAAAAAAGAAAAATCTAATATATAAAAATGAATATATAATAATAATAATAATAATAATAATAATAATAATAATAATAATAATAATATATATAATAATATTAATAATATAATAAATAATAAGAAGAAGAAAAAATTGTATCCCCTTAGCAATCTGAGCTACGCCAGCCGATACAAATCCTGGCTGAAAACACGCAACGGCAAAGACCTTCGGCATATGCAAAACAAAGTCATTACAGCAGAAAGTTAATGTTAATTAGGTTAATACTTCCAGTGGCGTATCCTACATGGAAAGCTAAGGGCATAAATGCCTGTAATTTGGAAACATCCCCCCCACAATTGAGTCATGAGAGGGCCCCCCCGCGCCACCTTTGGGGGGGGGGGCGAAAATGTAATGTAGGTATACCTCTCTTCTGCTGCCCCTACTTACCACTTACCGGAAGATTACAAGTGATTCTTCGTCCTGAATTTTAAAGCTTTTGTCCACACATTACCCGTCGCGTTCGTTGATGGATGGTCGGTCAACGAGGCTTGAATCTATGTGTCGATGCCAGTGAACGGTTTCATCGATCGACGATTGACTTTCAAGTGACGGTTTTTGTGACTATGTTGTGACAAACCTTAAGAGCAGTCCACCAGCAGATCGGGCGCAGAGCTACAAAGGGTTTATAGCTTCCCCTTTTGAATAGAGGCTGTGCTTCGGATTATGTGACTTTTCAGCTCATCGCCCCCCTTACGAAATTCTCTCTTTGGACTGGCAGGGGTGTGGTAGGGAGGCCATTCTTTTCCAAAGAGAAATTTCGCCTATGGATGACTAAAAAAGAGAAAAATCATCAATCGAATACAACTTAACTCACGCCACGCCCACTAGAAACTATAGTGTGTAATTCAAATAGGTAGGCTGACTCATGAGAACTTTCAGACCCGACCATCAGTGTATGGTGAAGGCTGCTGAACTCGGAGTGATAAGGATGCGCGAGGCTGAGCGCGGCTGAAAATAATTTTAAAAAAATGCTTAATAAATGTTCCTTTGTTTTTATTGACATCTCCTTTCCTTTATTGATATAATTTCAAAAAATTAAAAATAAAAGAGTGTCCGGATTTTCTGTTGGAAGCTGGAATTGTATATTCTTTCCTTTTTTTTCAACGGTCCTAACGCTTGACATGTTGGGTCATTATTATGGAACAATTTGGTTTCTTCGGCCAGGAAGCTCACCTTATGGTCGACCCAAATTAAAAAAAATAAGCGTGGGAATAGTCTTAGGAAGCCTATTTTCAGTCATTCTATATATTTTTTGGT
>NW_007409990.1:7213-10656 GCF_000475195.1 Diaphorina citri
CAGATCAAAATAACATACAAACTTGAGCTACTGCTTGAGCTTCCCGGGAAAACACAGGACGAGCCGCCGCACGTGACGCCGCGAGCGCCCGGCGGGGCACGGGCGCCCGGAGGGCCCGCTTAAGGACATAAAAACCTCGCATCGCCAGTCACCCAGCGGCATATTTCAGTGCAAATTGAGAGAACTCGTTCGAAATTCGTTGAGTTGAACCTTGAGGTGGTGCCACAACTCCCACACACAGTCGACCCTGGCCGTCGATCTACAAGGTTATCTATCGTTATCCAGGCACCGTGTGCGACGGTTCAGGTTTGACATAGAATGTTATATCTTCCTTTCCTTTCTAGATTATTCTGTGATCTGTCCTCTGGTCTGATCATAATGTGGACTCACATCTTTGGTATTCTCTAGTTCTGCCTCGTGTGGGATATGAACGCTCTGCTTCTGGTAATCTGAGTGAGCGGCGTCGCGTCAAATCCTTCCTCTGCGTACTCACCCGATACTCGATGGGAGCGATTGTGGACAATATGTTGATGCTGCCTCCGGCGTCTCTTGACTTAAACGACGTGCCAGTAGAAAACCAGCGAGATAGAAAAGAGGGTAACGCGTCGCAAGGTTGAGTTGTAGAATGTCAGAAAGAAATATGAAGTTTTGTGAACAGCTGAGGCAAAAGAAGAACGAGAGCAAATTCAACATTATGTAGGCCTTGAGGCCGTTCTCACTTGTTTGTTCGGATTAAAAATAAAAAAAAAAAAAACGCGTCGTGCGTAGTGGGCAACACACCCTCATTTAAATTCATAGCTTACAGGACCTTTCGGAAAAAAATCGGATGAAACTCACCGACAAGCGGCCCACGACGGCTCCATCATGGTAGGCGACGTCTCTGCCGCGGGCCGGGGTATACTCAATATGCTGGGTCAGCGAAGTGCATCAAAGCCTTAGACACGCGCGCGGGACACGTTTTCGTCGTCCATCGCGAGTTCTGCTCTTGTGGCTCCTTGAGGGCTTCGGAGCCTGCTCACGTATCAAAGGTAGCTTACCGCTTTCGGGGATACGAACAGCAGATGCTCACTCGCTTGAACTTGTGCATGAACTGTCATGAAGCTAGATTGATGATCCGGTTGTCGGTCTGATGACCCACAAAGGTTCAACTTGAACCCTTTCGAAGAAAGCCATGGTTCCTTGCGTATCCCATCCGCCAAAACTCGCGATGAAAGCATGTATCACGTCCACATATGTTCCAGATATTTGGATGGCATGTATGGATAGACACCTCGATTATCTCTTCAGAATTGCGCACACAGTTCCTCATGTTGCTGATGAACGAGAAAGTGGTGAGAAATGACATCGCTGAAATGAAGCAAAGCGGAGCTTAACGTCAGATATTTTTAGTCTGATGGTACTGGGGAGGAAGGATTTGGAATTTTAAAAGAGCGAGAGCTCACCTGATTGTGCAAGTTTGTCGGTCGATTCTTCCTTGTGTCTTTTGAGTTGTGTTTTCCATGGCTTGCTGTTCAGTTCCATATGGGTAATCAACGATGTTCCCACCACCCATCAGTTATGACCAAGAGCTAACAGTGCCCCATATGTACAACATTAACAATATCACAACATTACCTATTTTTTCAAAGGTCCGCGCCCAGAGGTTTAGTCTGACCACATTGTCTGATTGTTGGATAGTCTCATCCTAAGGCTGGATTTCCACCAACGCTGTCGCGCCGGCAAGAAAATCGCATAGTGGAAAACGTGTCGCGCGGCAAAAATCGCATAGTGGAAACGTGTCGCGCGACACGAAAAAAAGTCGTGTGACCATGCGACTTCTATCCGATGAAAGTCGGTCCGGATCAAAGGAATGTCGCGTAGCAATGCCAGTGGAAACGTGTCGCGCGACTCTTCATTTTAGTTTGTTTTTTATTATGAGTGGGAGTGCTTTAATTTTAATAAAATTTTAATTTTTTATATAATTTTCATCACCCTATATCACGTTGAATACACAGCTTAAAAAAATAAATAAATTAAAATATTTTTTAATTGCAAGTGGAAACAGGTCACGTCGCGCGACAAACGTCGCGCGGTTTTGTCGGGGAGTGCTTTAATTTTTAACAGGTCACGTCGCGCGACAAATGTTGCAAGTGAAAACAGGTGACCTGTTGCACGACAGAGGTCGCGTTGGTGGAAATCCACCTTTAAGGTGCGATAGACGGAGGGTTTTTTACGCTCGCCTTTTTTTCAAAAGCTGCAATAAAATACATCCTGCGTGTGTAAAAACTCTCCATGCTCTCGTAAGTTTAGTAAGAGGAGGATACCAGTAACATTCCCTCGTAACATCTTCTGGAATGCATCTCCTCGTTTGAAGCAACGGGAAATGTCTATGCTATGGTTTCTACGCCACGATACTCACACCCACAACTTTCCTATCAGAGGCATGTGTCTCTCCTCCATTTCCTTGCCAGAGTAACACATGACGGACGTCAACTCCACACGGAATGAAATGTTGTGCTCTCTGAAAGCCTCGGCCAGAGTTGTGTCCAAAGAGGTCTGAATATCATTGGCCGTGCATACTTCTGGGACACAAAGTCCCCAGGAGAATTTCAGTCGACTCAATCGTATGGACTTATCGCGAGGCTGAAAAAGAAAAACGATCCGAGATTTAGAACTAAGGAGGGTTGTACCCGCAAGCTTTACTGGACAAGGGGTTTTGCTCTGAAATCGGCCCAAAAAAGGTTGACCGACCCCTGCTCCGTTTTGGATGGCTTGGAATTTTGAATTTCTCAGAGCTCTATACTGATGGTCCTCTTTGGTTTTCGACCGACTGTCCTTTACGGGCGAAACGGCCATTGCAACGCATGGAAAACATTTGAAATGATTTCTCCACCCTGGTAGGCAGGTCTGTACTTTTGAACAGCACTCACCCGCAAAAAGCTCCAAACAGTTTTATCCATGTCGTACGGGGGCCAATCTCGGGTTTGATTGTCGTAGAATTCCGGATAGAGTTGATGAGATTGGGGTGAGAATGTAGCGGTGGGAAGACAGAATTGAGTGCGAAAGTTTCTGATGGGAACTCTGGTTTGGATGCATTGGTCTGCGTGACCGAACTGAGTGTTATCTCCATCTATTAAACCTGATGGTGTTATGACAGACGCATCCAGCACTGAAAACCAAACCAAATACAGGAAATTAGGAATAGTTATCGGGATGGAATAGTACACACTGGACTCCGCTCAAGAAAAGACCCTCATTCCAAGAAGTATGTAAAAGGCTTAAATAGACATACACCCTAAAGAGAATAGTTATACATACCTATGTCTATGTATGTAAAATAGTAAATAAATAGGTAGGTAGGTATACTCGTAGGTACTTGTTTGTTTCTCTTATTATTCAATACATAGGTAATTATGAGAACTTGTTTATAAAAAAAATAATAAGAAAAAAAAAAAAAAAAAAAA
>NW_007409991.1:0-645 GCF_000475195.1 Diaphorina citri
GAAAAGATGTGATTGAAAAAACAAATCAACAACCCTTATTTTGTGATCGGGCCCTGATCACAAAATAAAAGCCAAAACCAAAACGGCAAATGATAGGAATTAACAAAGTAATCAATAGGTAATCACATCTTGAAAATAGGCACATAGGTAGTACCCAATAATACTTCAAATAAATGTCTAGCACAACGAGACAAGAGTTAGTATCTACAATAGGTCCGGATGTAAACTCGGAAAAGGAAAATGATTTGACCCAGGTTGCGATATTGAGTTGATCAGGCTCAAAGCACAAAGTGGGATAAACCAAATAAGCAGGCAATAAAGGGAGCTAAGGGCGAGAGCTATGCCAAAATAAATGCAATTTAAATTCAACGTAAGTACATAATAATCGTAGGTAATCGCTGTAAATTTGAGGATATCGCTGAATACAGGAGAACGACGTGAGTAGAGACTTTGTGTCGAGAGCGTCCCCTCGACAACAAATCTCAAAAATTCCATGTCGTTAGAAGTCGTTCGATTGACCAGTGTGAGAAAATGTCGAGTTGATTTGGATATGGTCCTCGACTTGAGTAACAGTCCGCGTAATTACACCTGGAAGGAAAGAAAATAAAACTCACACAGTAAAATGCTCACAATAAAACGGTATCA
>NW_007409992.1:0-645 GCF_000475195.1 Diaphorina citri
AAATAAATGTGGGCAGGTGGGCCAATAAATGGTACGTTTTTTAGGTGGGCGAATAAATGGTACACTTACCCTACTTATGAAAACATTGTGCTATATTACAGGTGATTACGCCAAGGCAGTGTTCTGTATGGAAGAACTATTCCTGCATCATCCTCACAATCATCTTTTACATCAACGCTATGCAGACATTCTCTACACTCAGGGCGGACTTGAGAATATTGAGCTGGCAATTAGTCACTACCTTATGGCTATCAATCTGAACGAGAAGAATATCAGAGCGCTATACGGTCTAGCTCTCTCTTGTCATCAAGTTCTCACTTCAGCCAAGTGTTCAGCTGCCAAGAAGAAAGAGATAAGCAAGCAAATGATGTGGGTTAGCAAACATCTGGCCAGACAATACGAAGAACAGCAGGGGAACACTGAGACACTCACAGAGTTGATGTCTGCACTGCAAGTCAGCTAGTAAAAACAGAGGACTTTTGTTTACTGGAGTCAAGATATTGAGGGACTTTGAACGAACTAATATTTCCTTTTTACTATACAGGGTGTATAGAAAAGAACGAACCACTCAGTGGCGTAGCGTGGTCTAACTCCAAGTGTAGGGCGGACACTAATTTCTATCACAATATCTATCTAATAAGAATA
>NW_007409992.1:3202-10520 GCF_000475195.1 Diaphorina citri
CTTCTGTCTCTTCTCACTCGAACTTTCACTCTTGGAGGATTTTCTTCCTGAGTCTGACTTCATCCATTCTCGCGCTATCTTTAGAAGATGAAAGACGATCTTGAGGCAGGAGGAAAGATTTAGATTTCTCCTTCTTGCCGGTAACTATCACCATTTCTTTCAAACAAGTCCTCATTAAGAGGAGTTTCATTTGAGTTGTGCGGATGACTTTCTCTCTCGGTCGCTCTATTTCTTCTTGTCGGAGATCGGATCCGCTTATAGTCACTGTGAAAGTGGTTGTACAGGCGTGACAGGGGGAGGAGGGGCTGATGTGTTCTCTGAGCGTCGTAGCCTTAGGGTCAACGTACAGCGGGGGGATGGTTGCCTGCTGCGCAGTGCGACGTACGCAACAGCAGTAACAAGGTCAGAGCTCACGACTCAGGGTTGATAGAGACCGCTGAGGGACGGAGGGAAGTGACTTCACTTGGTAACGAGAGGCAGGGTCGAGTACTTGTGCTTGATGATGGATTCACACGGTCGACCCGCAGTGTCTGGAATCAGAAGGTAACATAATGTCTAATGCAGTCCTGACGATCTCTTACAAAAGGGAAAGGATAAATTCACCCATTCTAACAAACCAGACATTATTGTTTTGGCTTTGCAGTAACGCATTCTAAAAAGCGTAGAAATCCTTCTACATCAGGAATAGTAAGTACATCCCCGGCCATTTTATGAGGTCATAAGAAAACAAATAAAATAACAATAGTTCCCACATTCCGATCTCTTGATTCACTAGACGCAGCTAAAGAAAGAAGGATTAGAAGGAAGAAAAAGTAATGCACAGCACAGTAACACACTTAGCCGTTTGGTTTAACGACATTCTGAGGCACAAGGCACCCCTCCCCCATTTATGCTCACTCGTCGGGATCTTCGTGTTGCCACTTTGGCTCGATCGCGACAGCAGATGTCGGACTGCGCGTGCTTTGTCACAGGAGGCGTCCCGGTGTCGTGAAACAGACACCCACCTTCAGAAGTCATTCATCGCTGTGTTGGGCCGCTACAATGGGCGTTTTATTTGCTCTCCAGTTTCGACTTGAAACTCTTTGGCCTTTCTCTAAGTTGGGATTGGGCGCGGACAAGCAGTTTGGCAAGCGTCCTCTTTCAATTGGAGGTAGCAGTGGTCTGTGACAATAGAAAGAGGAAATAAAAATATTTTTCTATTAATAATTACTAATGTTATTCTATGTACGTGTATAATAAAAATGTATTTGCAAGTATCACAAAATCAATCAGGTATGGTATGAAGGTATTGAAAAGAAAGATTCATACATATATTTTCTTGTATATTATAGAAATTTGCTCAACAACGGATGTAAAAATCACACGTTACGTCAAAAGAGCAAATGGTTGGGAATGCGCCATCTTGGATTTCAAATGGTTTAGTACAAGCGCAACCACGCGACTGGCTGGCGTGGTTGAAAGTATTTCCGTATTTTCCTTTAAAAGAGGAGAAATGAGCTTCAGAAAAGAGGAAATCGCTTCTGTTTCCAAAAAGAAAATACAATAATAATAGTAAAAATAAAAGAAAATACAATACCACTTAACCCTTAGAGCTCCATTGAATTTGTGGTCAAATTCTCAAATAAATAAGGATAAAATTCCATGCCTCCCCTCGGCTGGGATCGAACCCACACAATCCTGTTTACAACTAATCTCACCTTAACGTCTTGCTGTATCTGAAGTTTTTCTTTCTGGCGTTCTTGCTCTTCCAGCTTGGCCTTGGTTTGTAGCAACTCCAACTCGAGTCGCTTCTTTTGCAGCTCAAGCAGTTCCTTTTGTTTCTTGAGAAGAGTTTCTTTCGAGGCTTCAATCGCGGAGGAAGACAGAGTGACTGCAGGGGCTCCAACTGCGGCCATTGCCTGGAACAGATGAGAGAAGAGAAACGAATGAGACTAAAAAGTGCCTTTACCCCAGCAGTATAAACAAGGTCTCGTGTACGTATATTTATCGGTTTAATATTAATAACTAGGGGGCGGATTTTGCATGTTTGTCATTAAATAAAACATTTCTTTTCAGCCGGTGCCACATCAGATGAAAAATAAATAAATAAAAAGCTACTAACCATTGCAGATTTGATTGGCCACGCCCGATCTATCTGGTTGACGCCAATGTCCAACTGGTTCAGACATTCCTCCGGGAACACTCCATCCCAAGTGGTGCGTAACTTGAACATGTTGGCTCGGACCTTTTCATCCACCTATAAAAATACAGGATCATTGGAAATTTTCGTAAACCGTATAAGTAAATAAACCGTAAGTAAAATAAGCAGACGAAAGATTTAAGAAAACCTTTTGATTCATAATATAGGATCTATTGGAAATTTTCGGAAATCGCATAGTAAAATTAACAGACGAAGATTTAAGAAAGCTTGTACCTTTTGATTCACAGTACAGGATCAATTAAAAAATTTCTGAAATCGGCGAGTAAAATCAATATACAGGAATCAAAAAAACTTAAAGGTCGTCCCCACCGGTTTAGCCCTTTAAATATATGTGAAGCCAAAATAGTAGTCCATTAAATACATAAATATGTACCTATGCAATTTTTGAATCGAAATTTACGGAATCAAAAACGAGAACGTAGTTTTTTTTTTAATAAATTATAACGCGAGGTAATAATGCTGAAGCATCATTAGAGAAATAAACCGACAACTAGATAAGAATAGGTGTTCGATTACAGTGAAAGATTCATATTACCATTGAATGCGAATGGACAATGTGCGTGGTAAGGCATTTGTTGGAACTCATTTAGACCGATGTCGTTGAATATTGCATATTACAAATAGCAGTTCACGTGCATAAAATATGACACCGAGTTTTTAAAAATAGGAAATCATGGAAGAAAACCAGACACCTCGACTGCGTTGTCTAGTAAAAAATATTAAAAAAACTGAAGTGTCAACGAAAAATCATTTTTTCAACTGAGCATTGTTTTCGAAATTTAATCTTTAAGTTCCACTTTGATTTGGTTGGGAAACAATTAACTATGGGTTCACAAGCAAGGATTGGCAGTGCGCCAGGCCAAGTTCCGGTGATCGTATTATATGGAAAAACAATGAAGGGTCATTACATTACCTTTCCTAGTTCTTTCAAGGTAAGTTCACACATAGACGGCCGTCGACTATATTTGGACACTCCTTGAATCCCATCATTAAATGCACTGGACGTTAGTGCTGCTCTCGCGATCTCTCTTAAGAGACCCATCTTAGTTCAGCTACAAATCAGAATTTAGCATGAATACTTACCAACTTACCTGAAAGGAATTCAAACTGTCGTGAACCGTGGGTAGCTATTGATTTTAATATGAAACTTACCTTTCAAGACAGGGTCACTGGGCGCCTTCAAGATAAGGAGGAATTGTAACCCTGGACCGAAAGTCTCTAAAAAGAATTCAGTGTTGTGACTTACCTTCTCGAAAACGCCACAAAATAGGGATGCAATATTCTTCTTGAAGAGTTGCGTGTATCTGACACCAAGATTCTTGACAATGGAATCAATAAGATAGAGAACAGGCAGCTTGACTTCAGCGCGAACCTAGAAAATATTGTCATAGAAACAAAGCTACACTCTCACACCCATTCCAATCACACCAATGACGGTTCTGCAGGGTGAGAATATATCCAAGCCAAGAGGTAGTGAAAGGCTCCAGTTTTCTTTGAACCCTTCCCCCAAGAGGGAGGGAGTACCGCCATAACCTCCACAAATTGAGAAAAGAAAAAGGCAGAATGGAAAAGCATGTCTTTTATTTCTTTTCATATTTCAATCACAAATAACATTTACAACATTTTAAGCGTAAATAAATAATATAGAGAACAGTAGGAGAAATAAAGAAATAAACAGAGACAATCAACATAAAATAAATTAATGATACAACTGGAAGGATTTAGTAAAGAATAAAAATAAGAATACCAGGATGTTTCAACATGGGATTGTGCCATGGGAAATTAAATAAAGTCTAATACTTTTTGCAAGAACAAGAACAAGATTTATGTATCAACCAGAGGTCTTCCACTGAAGTATCTTTACAGTCAGAGTTGATATGTTGATAAAGTCAGAAAGTTGAGTAATTTGTAAGGACTGTGTGAATTATGGCGATTTGGATTCCATAATAATACCGTGGTTCATCTTCCATATTCGTGGTTCTTATTCCAACCTGGTTTTTCGACAGACCGTTGGGCGTGTACGCGATAGCCGCGCACATTTCATTCGTTTAGACCTGAAGCGACTAGCTCAAGATCGGAATGAATGGAGAAGAAGAACTAAACTGCTCTTGCCAACCAGTCTCCAGATCGTAACCTAAGAGAGAGAAGCCTGAAATTTGCACACGTACAAACACAACGATCCGTCAAAACACCAAGTTGGAAGAGGTTGTGTCGTAGAGTGTGTACCAGGCTTTACGCATGCATTTGTCCAAATATTTGACTTGCCAAAGCTATTTATTTATAAGTTGGGAACAAATTTACAAATGGAACGTATCACGGATGTCTTTGGTGGGGAGTTTAACTCCACCTCCAGTTTTTTTTCCACGTGTAAAAGTTCCAGGAAATGAACGGGGATTTTTGAGTTGAAAATTTTTCTGCTGTAGTATTCCGATGTCACCCGTGCCAAAGACGCTTTTCAATAGATTCAAAATGAAATTCGAGTTTAAGTTACACTGAGCGATGAAGAATTTTGTGTCTGTGGTTTTGCTTACTCACAAATGAGTGAAACATGCATTTCCATAACTTTCTAACTGCCACACTCCTCTTAGTAATCTCAATACATATTAGTTTTTATGTGATTGATAGGTTTTACTCGTAAATACTATTTATCATCCTTATCAATGATGGTTGTTAGTTTCGCTCTAGTTTTCAGATTTTAGACTTTAACTTGATGTGCAAGGCATAACGTTAAAAGTACAAGGCGGAACTTTTTTGCTCTCTTGAAAATTTTAATTTTTTGGCACTTGGAACGTTAAGGAAATTCACGCCTCAAGTGTACCTTCGACCTAAGGTTATGTCCTCTGAGTTACCCTGTTAAGATGACTGCGATGAAAGCTTCTGTTGACCTATTTACGAAACTCTGTCATCAAAATTTTCAATGTTCTTTTGGCAAACCGCGAAAATGTTACGTTTATCGCTTTATCTCAACGAATATTTACTACCTATCGGACCACCACTATTAATTTTAGTTGCAAGATTTACAGTGTTCTGAATCGAATAAAAATCAAAGGTTGGAATTAAATGATTTATAAAAAGTCGTGAAATTATCACTATTATTATTCTAGTTTTTGAACACGAAATTTTTAGACGGAAGAAGGTTAAATCGGGGTACGGACTGGATTGACAACAGCTCATCAAATCCATGTTTTCGAATACTTCAGATGAGCACAGAGCGCAATGATTGCCATTCATAGATAGATGTTCCACTTAACGGGTTAGCTAAAGTCGGAGGTGTGATGGTCTCCAGCCAGGTGTAACTGTGGTCGTCCTGAACTACATTCAAAGATGTGCGATTAAATATCGTGAGGACTTGGGCTTGATCTTTCCAAGTAGGTATTTTGAGTAAAGCCATGTAAACAATCTTTTGACTGCCAGCTAGCTAGGATGGATAGGGGTTTGCTGATCTACTCCCTGTTTAGTTTCCCAGATAGATATGGGCTTCAACAGATTTCGGGTCGAGTGGATCAGGTACACCTCCATGTCTTCTGATGAAGTGTTTCGCACATTGAGGCGTTTACCTTCACGTGAGTTCAATTAGTTAGTTGTAAAGTAACCTTCGTGGGCGTGGATAAGGGAGGGGTACAGGCACTGGTCTTGAAGCTTTGATTTCATCAACGATTTTGTTCGAAATCCAAATCCTTCACATAGAGAAGGGTTTCAAAACTGAAATTGCTCTGGACTCATCATTTACATCATTGTACTTGTGATACTAAACAAAGGTCGCATAGGTCGCTTTTCTTCAAGTGAATTCTCGTCTCCATTTTTTTTTTTTTTATTTTTTTATCGCGAATAAAATATCGCGATAAAAAAATATTCGGCGGTCCCAAAGTACTGTAAAACGTTCTGTGTAAATATTTACGCTTACGTAAGTTCATTAGAAATTAATTATATGAGCAGTAAACACTTTCTAACTAAAGTATACACCTTGAAACAGGCGGAAATTTACGAAGACAATTTACGCCTGTAGGTATGCAACTCGTTCTCTAAGTATCTCTTCAGAAACATGGGATAAGTAGAAAAAATACTTCACTGCTAGAATGACCAATGAAAAGCCTACATACTCGACCATAATTAAATTATTTAAACATTTTCCTTATTGTTTTAAACCAGAACCAATTTTGGGAACTTTCTAAACCCCACCTCAGCCTCGAATTTTTGATGACAAGTACTTAAGGGAAGTTTTTTTCAAGGTTTAAAGCATTTTCGCATCCCCGTGTGTAAAAAAAAAATAAGAGATCAAGGTGAAAAGTTAACACAACAAGAAGACACGCAAAATTTTGTCCAAACAAAATAATAAGATATCACAGGTTTTTATTTCTTACAATAAATGATTACTGTATGACACATGTTGTTTTCATAGGAACTTGTGATGGGCGACACACAGTAAAACAAGTAAGAGAGGTAAAATCACAGCCTAACATAACTCAAATGCAAATGTTGTACATAGGAACCAATTGGAGGACTGTAGGAATGCGATCAACGGAAAGGAACAAAGAAAGAAAAAAAAATATACAAGATGGAAGTGGAAGAAGGGAGAGAAGGTGAAGTAAAAGCTGAAGAGGTAGAAAAGAAGAGCCAGAGTAGGTATTGAGGGTTACTAAAACTAGGAAAGAAACAAGATGCTTGAAAGTACAACAAAAAATCCCCCAAAAAACAGTTTTTTTTTTTTTGTTTTTTGGCTTTATGGTTTTCTGGACAAAATTTGCACCACCATTTTCGTGTTCCTGGTAAAAAGACCTTTAATTTGATATATAGGTCGACCAGGTTTGGATAAGTCCTTCTATGGGGACAGACAGACTGACAGACAGACAGACACCGAAGCGAATACAATAGTCCGTCCACTATACCTTTTATTATTAGTAATAATAAAGGAAGGACGGACTAAAAATGATCACAAGTAGGTACCTATATTATATACACATTAAATTTATCTTTCGTATCCTATGGAAAGTCCGAAAATTACGAGCTTTATGTACGCGTTTCTCAGAAGAAAATGGTTTATGGCTCCGTGAAAAATTGACATAGGTATTGGGACAATATGGGTATTGTTGGAAAGCTGAGACTTCAGGGATATTTTTC
>NW_007409993.1:0-645 GCF_000475195.1 Diaphorina citri
CATCTGGCAACCAAGCAATAATGGAACATAATAGCTAGTGTTCGGCAACACAGTTGAAACTTTGAAATGCATCTAGGTTTCTAGGTAGATGAAAAATGCATCTAATGTAGCTGTTATTTCATCGCTACGAAATAAAAACGGTGAAATGGGTACCTACTCATAATAAAAAAAAAACATAGAATATTGTAGAAAGGTAGGTACCTACCTATATGGTGTTTCAATCTTCGAAATCAGTCCTAATAAGCTTTCTATTTCGAATTATTTCGACTAAATTATATTATGTTTGTATTTTGGTTGCAGTACCTAGGTATAGTCACTTTTCAAATTTGTATGAACGCCGTGCAATTCTTTTGAGTATGCAATGTGGAACAAATGAGAAATTAGTGGAGATGCCTGGATTTCTGGATTACTTTTTAGTTTTACCTTTTTCCCTATCTGCTGTAGGTACCTAATACCTACCTGGCAAATACTTTGAACATTATCTGTGTACCTACCTGAATTCTTATGACCTAGATACCAAGGAAATATGCAAAATGCCCCTTGGGGGCCATTTTCTGCATCAAAACGCACAGTTATTTATACAAGTACCTAGGTACATAAAGTTTAACTTTTGATTCTGATCCCTTTATTTACACGAGTAGAAGA
>NW_007409994.1:0-361 GCF_000475195.1 Diaphorina citri
TCAAAAGAGCCAGTGTTATTGTCTGTGGCTTGACAGGGCTGGTTTTGTCTCAGTTTTACGTCCTCCAGCGAGACAAGACTACACTCCTTACCACTCGGACACTCCATCTTTCTTCTCTACGCAGCACAAAACTTCCTTATTAATCAACTCGAGCGATAATTTAGAATTTTCTCCCTAAAAGTCACTCTTTTATCAAATTTAAGGCTGAAGGGGCCCTTTGGGGGCCTTGAAAATATGAAAAGGCACACCTACCACTCACGAGAAAAAAAACAAAATGAGCCATCAACCATCAAAATCGGTCCAGTGGTTTAGGCTGTAGAGCGGTCAACGTCAAAGAAGAAGCGGAAGAGGAAGCGGAAGC
>NW_007409995.1:0-645 GCF_000475195.1 Diaphorina citri
TGTTGTTTAGTTTCTTTTTGTGTGAAGCCTTTGAGAATATGGATTTCTTCGTGGGAGTGATACGTTGTGTCTTCTTTTGGTAAACTTGGAGTTTTGAATTGTCTGCTTAAATTTTGATTCTTTGTTGTGAGGTCTCTGGGTGTTTTGAATTCTTTTTGTGAAGTGATGAACGTTGGCGTAATGCTTGGTGTCTTTTGTGGTGATACTTGGAGTTTTGAATTTTCATGGTGTGAAATGTTGATTTTCTGTGGATATCTTCGTAAATTTTGACTTATTAATGTGGTTTTTTTTTTCTGGGGTGAAGTCTTTGGGTGTTTTCATTTCTTCTTGTAGATTGAGGAATGTTGTAGTGATACTTTGTGTCTTCTTCTGGTGATAGGTACTTGGAGTTTTGAATATCCATGGCGTGAAATGTTGATTTTGTGACATCTTTTTCAATTTTGATTCCTTGTTGTGGATTTTCTTTTGTGTGCTGTCCTTCTTCTTTTGGAGTAGGTATGGAATTTCGAAGAGTTTTTCTAAATTTTGATGGTTGTGATAGTTGGATTTTTTATTGATGATTTCTTAAATTTTGATTCCTTGTTGTGGATTTTCTTTTGTGTGCTGTCCTTCTTCTTTTGGAGTAGGTATGGAATTTCGAAGAGT
>NW_007409996.1:0-645 GCF_000475195.1 Diaphorina citri
ATGCTAAAGATTATGCTAGGAAAAGTGCCAAAATTTGCTAAAATAATTTTGGATTATTGGTTAGGTTTATATTTGACATCCTTTATTAGACTAGGTTTATATTAGAAAATAAGTACTTATCCATGAACATATAAACTGTAAGAAATAATGTAAAATAATTTCTCTTTTTTATCCTCTTTTAATATAATCCGTTTTGGTATAAAAGTCAAGGAAGTGTTTATCTGCGCAGATTATTAGAACCTGATGTGTCCTTTACTTGATGATCCATGAGGTGTCGAAATTCTGCTACATTAGCTGCACATGCTATGGTTATCTTAGTGATAGTGACGTCATCTTGTATCCGGTCATTATTCTTATAACTATGGCGTACATTTCTATAAATTTAATTCGTTTATTAATCGAGGGAATCATTATGGTTCCTCTTTATGCAATTTCCAATAAACCTTCACCTATTTAAATTTATTTTTTAAATCGTAGGAATTAGAGGATCATTTTTCAATTCCCAAGTTCCAAATAAACGATAAACCTTTATTACGTTGTTCTTTATGTACTTATTTGAATTTGATTTTTTCCTTGTTCTTATTATTATTATTTTTTTTAGAATGAAACTTATACATTGAACGGACCTTTTTTCTTCAATTTACT
>NW_007409997.1:0-645 GCF_000475195.1 Diaphorina citri
CCCCCCCCCCCCCTCCTCTCCTTCTCCTCCTCCTTCTCCTTTCCAACTTTCACTGGATTGTTGGATTTCGGACTTTCATTTCCAGAGGGTTTCTGTCCTTCTTCATCCCATATAGTCCTCCCTAATTTGATTTCTCTCCCTACTTTCTTTCCTATTTGACTGCTTCCCTCCCTTCTTCCTTATCCAACCTCTCTAATCTCTCCTTCCTCTTTCCTAAAGGTTTTCTGTCCCTCTCCTCCCCATCTCTCCTTAATTTCTCCTCCTCGTTTCGAAGGACGGTGGGCCAAAGTATGGACACTTGTGGGGGATTTGTAATTCCTACACTGTGATGTATGAATGTGTGATCTTGGTTAAATGGCCAAGAAGCTATAAGATAAGTTGGTATGAAGGACAAATGGACAAATGAGCCTATAAATATTACTACCTAAGCCTGTAAACGTTAAACGCCTTAAAATTATTGATATTTTTTTCCGCTAATGTAGGTACAAACTACAAACAAAAATTTCCAATTTACAGTCTTACACTTGACCAGGTGCCCAGGGTCCTTCATTTAGGAGTCCTCACCCTAAAACTTCAACAAAGGAAACTAAATTCACGGAATTTGCATTTTCCACGCGTATGGGGGTGTACTCCCACGTACAATAA
>NW_007409998.1:0-645 GCF_000475195.1 Diaphorina citri
AATGTGAGTGAAGAGGTGCTGATTGGGTCAAAGAGTCCACTCTCATAACATAATATGATCAAGTCTGCAAGTTTACTTTCGAGTCAGCAACACCAGGCTCTGAGGTAGGGGCCAGGATTGGCTGATTTTTACTTGCATTATCCTATAGGAAGGTAGAGAGTAGCTTTTTTCACCCTACTACTCATTTTTCTCTCACTGCAAGCCTTCAAGATATTTAATATACTTCGGTGGTGTTCTACCTGTAACCACCGACCAAGGCAGGTAGCGGTCAAGACACTCGCCTCGTAATCAGGAGGACGTGGATTCATTCTCAGTCGAGGTATGGAGGTATTCTGCCCTCCTCAATGAAAAGGCAGTATATCCAAATTCCTAACTTTTCAGGAAACGTCATTGAAGTTTTTGGCAGTCATTTCTGAGACCTGTGCCGAAATAAGACTTAAAATTCTCTCCATGTATTATCTCACAACAATTTTTTTTAGGGCCATTTTAAATACCTGCCTTGGTGGTGCAGTGCTCAAGACTGTCGCCTGGTAAACAGGAGGGCGTGGGTTCAATCCCAGCCGAGGAATTTGACCACAATAATAGTATAGTAGTTCAGTCCTATGCTACCTACCAGTATAAATACATACCTAAACCCCAGTACTG
>NW_007409999.1:0-645 GCF_000475195.1 Diaphorina citri
CAAAAAAGAGAGTACTAAATTCACAATAATATGGACAAGTGAAGTTCATTTCCATGTCCAAGAATAAATTAGAAAACAGTAACAAATTAAATAGAAGAAATACGAACCTTTGCCATCTGTAGTTTCCTTAACTTTAATAATAAGGTCATCCAGGCTAAAAATGTATAATGGCCGAACTCTACATGGGGTCTTTTTTATTAATTTTCAAAATGATAAATGTTCTCTTGAAAATCCTTTCGAGGTCCAGAATCTATTAGTTCTTTTACAACCCTAACATCTATAAGCCAAGAACAGTAGGTATGTTGTATATTGGGAATTTTCTTCTTCTTCTTTCAAGACCAACTAATCAATGCTGGGTCAGCATTAGTGCTGCTCTTAAAACCTTTTGTGCTTTTGTCGAGTTTCATATTTTCCCGATTTTATTTTATGAAGACAGTTTATTAATTTATGTACTTTCTGGGAATTCGTGTTACACTACATGAACGAGATTCTCTTTTAATACATGAAACCCTTTGCTTTTCTCATTTCACCATTAGATTCAAAATATTTTGCCTCGGCAAAGTCGAATTCTTTTTTTTTTTTTAAGAGGTTTGACAGAGGGAACTGTAACTGCTATGGTCTTATCGTCCCGAAATCGAAGAGAGA
>NW_007410000.1:0-645 GCF_000475195.1 Diaphorina citri
TTACAATTTTTTTTTTCAAGATTATTCCTGGTGCATGTGACTTTGTCAAGACGGCCATTGATCCAGATGCATGACATGCCCGTTGGTGCTTATCTTTGATGTGTTACCTTGGCTTGGCTTACCCTCATGGTAATCTTTTACTTATTCTTTTACGACGATCCAATTGTCTAATTGTAAGTGACTTAAGTTTAGGGATTTTCCTTTTTGTCATGTAGGTACCTAACTAGGTACGTCATGTATTGGGCTCGACACTGTAGACAGAGTGTCCTATATGTGTTTGTATGGCATCGACAACGATTTTTACACGAAAAATACAGAAACAACGAACTACCACAGTCAAATACATGGTAATAAGTGCTCAAGTACCAACTCTACTTTCCTTGTCTATGGCACAGACCTGATACCTGTCTCACAGTATTAGGAGGGGGATTTAAAGACGCTCAGAATAGGTAAGTAAAAAGCAATACGATATTCCCTACATTACAATAATATGTAAGTAAGGTAGATAAAGTTACAATTCCCTACATCTGTTGATACGGAGCGCCACAAAGTTATAACGATATACCCAGTCTGAATGCATTCTCCTGACTCCTAAACAATCTGGGACATACCAGACAACATACAGTAGAACCTCCATTATATCAA
>NW_007410001.1:0-645 GCF_000475195.1 Diaphorina citri
GTCTGCACGAGACATGTGGGGATACACAGGTTGAGTGGGAGGAGCGGGCGTGGAGGGGAAGGACTTGGTTTTTTTTTTTGGAGGCTTGGAGCCACAGGGCAGACTTAACACAAATACCTAGACATGGTCTGGGGGAATACTTGGAGTGTAATATTGGGATTGTACATTTAATGAAAATACTCAATACTTGATATTTACCTACATCATATAGGTATATTGAATATTTTAATTTTTGTTTTCTGACCTATTATGTGTAGTATGAGGCCGATTAAAGGGAAATAATTTGTTTGAACGTACATTTAATGAAAATACTCAATACTTGATATTTACCTACATCATATAGGTATATTGAATATTTTAATTTTTGTTTTCTGACCTATTATGTGTAGTATGAGGCCGATTAAAGGGAAATAATTTGTTTGAAATTGTAGCAGCTGAGATTCGAACAGCTATCCCTCGGTTAGAAACCCAATACTTAGTAGGTAACTTGAATACATTATTGGGACGTACCCTACTGCCCCGCACTATTTTGCTAAACAAACAAAGTGAATTACAAATTTTAATTGGACGATTTTTCCTTTGTGACGTGAAGGCGAAATCCTTCCTCTACCAAAGGATTGGTTTGGCCGTCCAGCGCGGGAATGG
>NW_007410002.1:0-645 GCF_000475195.1 Diaphorina citri
TTAAGATGAAAAAAACTCGGAATTTTTCCCCTCACTGATAACTCGTTAAAAAAAAAGTGAATGGAAATCAGCCTTTATACTCCTTGTTCCATTTCCTATGTAAGGAGAAGGGAGGTTTTCCCCCCTTTTTTGGGCTTTCCCTTTCTTGAATGCAAAAAAAAGTCTTGAAAGGAACATGAATACGTAGATTTTAATTGAAATTTTGGCATGTGACCGGGCAACCTGAGATAAAGGGATGTTTGAGTCCTTTTTGATCAGTATGAATATGGAAAAGCACTTCCAAAAAGTTTGATAGAGTGAACCGTAACTTATCGTCCCTTAACCGAAGAGAGAAAAAGGACAGGATAGGAGAAAGCCAGCCGTTCCGAGAACAAACCTTATCCGTTCAGGATAAAATCCACCCCGGGCGGAAATCGAACCCACGGCCTAGTACTTGCAAGGCAAAGGCGCTACCAAACCAAGCTAACTAGGCTGGCTCACATAAATTTCTAAATAATAATAATTATTAAGATTGAGTTAATTTAATCCTATGTAAGTAGGTGCCTATACATAAAAATGTTATGTTGGTAAGTTGGTATGGCTCCCAAGTTACACAAATTGGACTTTGATCAGTAACCCAAGCAACAGTAGGTAGTACGTTCAACC
>NW_007410003.1:0-645 GCF_000475195.1 Diaphorina citri
CTGTAAAAAAAAAAATAAAGATTAAAATTTTATCTGTAAAAAAAAATTTAAAATAAAATTTTAATCTGTAAAAAAAAAAAAGGAAAGTTTGATTTCTTAGGGACAAGGGTTTTACCCTCCATTTGGTGACAAGCTACTCGCCTCCTCACATTAACCTCACTCAGCCTGAATGGGACTGAGAAAAACCAGCCGTTGCCCAGATGGTCACCTATCTGGATACCGACCACGCGCAACGTTGCTCAACTTCAGTGATCCATAAGAAACTATTAGAGCAAATAATATTACTCTAATATGTACATACTATGTAATAATAACGTTGCCTACACCCAGTTACATATGTTCATATCTCGTATCTAGGTAAAATGCATTTTTTTTTTCTTTTTTTTTTACAAAGCAAAATGGGATTTTTTTTTCTAAAATGTCATCCTCACTCGGCTTATCTGGGGAACATTTTACGTGAATAGCTTTTAGCTTAGGCTTTGATTTTTCCCTTTTCCCCTCCTCTTTTTCCTCCTTTTTTTCCCTCCTTATTTTTCCCTTTTCGTTAAGCCTAGCTACTCAGTGGGGGGTACAAAAGCCTATTTTGCACATCCCCCTTCTCTCGAGCCCGTATGTTATAAGGGGGGGACGCAATATTCTAAATAT
>NW_007410004.1:0-645 GCF_000475195.1 Diaphorina citri
TCCTTTTTTTTTGCCTCAGCTTTTCCATTTCCACGAGAAATTGTCTTCCAGCTTTTTCCATGAGAAATTGTCCTTTTTCTTTGGATGTCCTTTTTTTTGTTCTGTTTTCGGTGTTTCGTATATCGTCTGATGTCATCCTATGATTCCTATGTACATACATATGTGGCTCGCGAAGTAGCTCCCAATGTAGCATGTGGCCCGCATACACATGGAAGTTGGAAACCTCTGTTATAGGAACTAATGTTTTGACTATAGCACTTAGTACTAGTACAAGCTAGGGAGATGATAACTAGCTCAAGTTACAATTAGTCATATTGTTGCTCTCGTTTGACTCTGATTCATAACTAACACAAGCACCTGTCTGACAGATAATGCTAACCAATTTAGAATCTAAATCCTGTTCAGAGTTCTTGAAAAAAAAGAAAAAACTTTTTTCTTTGTTATGTACTGTGTGGGGGACGTCAAACGGACCAGCTTAGTCTGACTGGGGGACTACAGGGACGATACCATCCAGCCTGAAATTTCCGTTGCTAAAGAAATATCAGATATTCGTATTAGCTTAACCCAACTTTTAGGGCTGTTTGTCCCTACAGCTCTACATCTAAGCCTCAGAGTGGGCTCTATGTGTACGCAAGAAATGGCAAA
>NW_007410005.1:0-645 GCF_000475195.1 Diaphorina citri
AGAAAAAAGTCAACGGATGGCTGACGTTTAAAAATATTAAAAGCTTTGCCGGGTTTTATATGTTGGCGAATGAGGATAGCTTTCAAAAGTCCAAACGGAGAGTTGTTATTTCATTTTGAAAGAGAATTAGTAAAATCCTATAAGAAAATAAAATGTCTGAAAGAAGTACAGACGATTTTCTTTCTTTGAAAAGAGAAGTCTGAAGAAAATAATTTACAGCTTTCAGTTTGAGTTTGAGTGGTGTGGGATAAGAAATTAAGCTTATAGTGTGCTGATAATAGGTAAGCTTAGACACACCCCTTTCGTTGAGCTCATTATCAAAATGGACAAAAAATTTCGTTTAGGTACAGTAGTTTTCACGAAAATATTCTTGAAGATGTGGCAGATGCCACACGCTATGCATACTAATTATTAGAAGAAATACTCATCCTCACTCAAAGAAGACCCGATAAATTCTTTATCGAATAAAAAATGTAAAGATAAACATTCCAAATGAAGAATTTGTTTTATCCGGAAAAACATTCAAATTGGTTCACAGTTTTAATCAGTTAAAAAATCAAAATTCGTTCAACTAAACTGAACAGTTAGGTAGGCACATAAAAGTAATATGTGAGAACAAATTTAAGGATAATAATAATCGGAATG
>NW_007410006.1:0-645 GCF_000475195.1 Diaphorina citri
TTGAAAGCTCAATACCTTCATCTGATGAAAGCTGAAAGCTCATGCAACCTTCACTTCTTATTTGACTTTCTGCAGTTTCCGCTTGAACTTTCCATTTCTGGAGCATTCATAAACAAATCTCTACGCAGAAAATTCCCAAGTGATGTTTTGCACGGGAAAAGTTTTAAAGCTCAAAATGTTTCCAGAACAGACACAGACAGGTAAAAGTTACCGGGATAGTTTTTTGATGAAAAAAAGTCAAGTTTAACCCTCTCTTCCCTAAAGGGGCAATACCTACGTCCCACAGAATCATTTTTAAAAGTTAGGATATATCATCCCAGATTTATCCAAAAAATTCCGTTCTCAGTGTTTTTCATATGTTTCTCTTGTAATCTAAGTCTAATACGTCAGTAAATTCACTAACTTCTCTGGTTTTTGTCTCCAGATCGATTTTTGTTCAGTAGTCCTACGAGGACGTGAAACTTTGTAGAGGTCTTATTTATAGCCCAAATAATAATGCCTGATCAGAAAAATTGAAAGATTCTTTCCGAAATAAGTCGGGGTGAAAGGGTTAATGTCTTCGTGTTTACATGTGTGTAAGGGTTTAGTGAAGGAGAGGAGATGTTAACCCTGCAACCCTCCATTGGGCGACAAGCTACCCGCCTA
>NW_007410007.1:0-645 GCF_000475195.1 Diaphorina citri
TCAAAGCGGTCGCCCGGTAAGCCTGTGACCGCGGGTTCAAATCCCAGCCGGGGCAGATATTATTTTTATTTTTTACTAGTTTGATATTTTGACTACAAAATAAAATTTCCAAGGGTTAGGTGGTAGAGAATGCCTTCATTCCTTCAGATCACCTACCTCTAGACCGCTTAATCTAAGGATTCCAAAGAACTCAGCATGTTTCAAGCAAACATGGATATCTTCAGACAAATTTAGACAATGACGTGGTTTGTATCAACGCCCAATAAACCTCTGACGTCATCAATATATACCTGCTTATGACGTGAACTTTATTAAAAAAAAAAAAATAATACCTAATAATAATATCTATATAATCTGGTGTGAACATCACACGACTATCCTTATCCTATTGAATGGTGCTTATTTGGGTGTTCTTCTACCCTAACTTTACAATATCTCTAACCGTCCAGCCAATATAGCTGAAAAACGCCAAAAATCGGTTTACCAATTTTCAAGTCTTTAGCTTCTACGGTTCTCGAGGTATTTTGTTTACAGATACCAATGGCTGAAACTTTAATTTAGGCTCTATAGGGATCTCAAAACGTGTTTTGGCACTAAAAACTGACAATCGAAAATTTGACCCGATTACATTACTTTCCTTCCTAT
>NW_007410008.1:0-644 GCF_000475195.1 Diaphorina citri
GGGCGGGAATCGAACCCGCGGCCTAGCGCTTACAAGGCAGACGCACTACCAACTAAGCTAACTAGGCTGGCTAGGTAGATCTTACAGAGAGTTAAGACACTGGTGCTTCCTCAAAAAGAAGTTTGAGAATGGTTAAAATAGGTTTAGGAAGTAATTTCAATAGCAATGGAGACAGATTACAAGTTCCTATCACATCTTTGTAGGAGTCTGCTTAGTGCCTACCTAATATGTACCTAATGTAGGAAAAACCCAACAGGTAGTAAAATAAGTACACTTAAGCTAATAAAGTAAAAGAAAAGCTCTATTTAGTCAGTTACTTACATAATCATTAATCAACACAGCTCACTTAAACACATCTCTTTTGAGCAGTTTTCAAATCGGAAAGTTAGGGACTCCAGTATCAACCTTTTTTTATGCTCCTCTGCAGCTCAGTTGTAATTTGATATGCAATTTATTATTACCATAACATTCTTGTTTCATCATGGGCCATTCTATTTTTGATGGGTAAAATTTTAATATCAAAATGTCCTTAGTTCCTTTTTTATTTAGTTTTTTGTTTCTTTACCTACCTACCAAATAATAGATGAATTGTACATGGTGCACCAGAAAAACACTGACAATGGCTTAGGGTAGGTAGATCTAAT
>NW_007410009.1:0-644 GCF_000475195.1 Diaphorina citri
TTTTGGGGATTTAAAGTGGTTTGTGATGTAGAACTTACCACGGACATCTGATGTGCTTAAATTCGCCTCATCTTTTTGGTCTCTCCTTCGGGCAAGTCTGTCATCATTCTTGACGTTTGAAGGTTTCACATCTTTTATTTTAAGTAGATATACTCGTATGTACCTATAGATGGCCTATCTACCTAATATTAAGTGCCTATCTACCCGTTAGGTAGGAGGTTTATAGGTGGGCACCTGATGATTATTAACATCTCACAGAGATACAGACTCTTATCGAAGACTGAAGGTGTTAAAACGAGATCAAAGGGTTAAACTTAGTTGTTGGATCACTTTTGTAGGAGTTTGGATTACTTTCGACTTATGTCGTTTGAAACAAATTTGTTGTAGGATAATTAGTTAAAAAGCTGTTAAAATTGATTTCAAATTGACATTAGGTTACAGGTAGAGAAAATTTAATTTTATGACTTGACCTGGACTTGAAACACCAACCTCTGGATCTGAAGACCACTACAAATTGAGGTTATGGATAAAATTGGTTAAAATGATTTATTTGGTTTCAATTTAAATCTACGTGTAAGGCAAGCGGCAAAGGGACTATTTTAATGAAATTTATTAACTTTGATTTCCGCGAACATTTTTTTTTT
>NW_007410010.1:0-644 GCF_000475195.1 Diaphorina citri
AGCTGAGTTTGAAATGCATTAGTATACCGGTAACAGGTATAATTCAAGAATTTTGTGACAACATAAGAACCAGGCTCTCCTTGAGAAAAACAAACATACATGGGGAGAGCAAATAATTGTAAATTCCCAGGAACAAAGAAAACAATAGCACAAACACTCTCAACAATTACACTGGACGGAATACATTGTGTAAGAACAAGGATGTGCCCAGCCATTGCGAAATTGGCTTAGAAAATTCCCATAGTACCTACCTAGTTATGTACTTGAAGCATGCTTCTAGGTTACAAAGCTACAATGTGAGGACAATTGCGCAGATGACCAAGAGGGCAACATTGCCTCAATATTACGAAACCTTCGGACTCTGATGGGACAGTAATGAATAAATATTCTAAGGTTTTTTCTGTACTCAGTGTGTAAAACAGGCACAATACATCAGAGAGATTGAATTTGTTGTACCTATGTAGATAAATACCTCAGAATATTACCTCCCATTTTACATCGCTGCCGCCGGCAAATAAAGCAAGCACAGTAGGAATGTAGGAACAAGAAAATTACCTTCTATTGTAAATCGCCACCTCCGCGCCGGCAAATTACTTTCACTGCATTAGAGTTACACTACGGAGCCAAGGTCCACTGACTAAAGA
>NW_007410011.1:0-644 GCF_000475195.1 Diaphorina citri
AGTGCGAAACGAAGCAAGAAGGAGTACGATTTTACCGAGGAGGACGAAGAGGTGAGTAGGATTTCTCGCGAGGAAATCTTTTTTTTTTTATGATGAAAAAATGAGCTAGTCTTTATATGGTTAAAGGACATGATGGGAGGAAGATTTTGTGTTGTATTAATTTTATGTTTAGTTGTCTTATTCCCGGTTTTCTTTGTGTTCACAGCTACCGCCTCCTCCAATACAAATATCGAAGAGAAGACGCGATACACTGTCTGTGGCTCCTAGCTTAGAAGAAGAGAAACCATTACTCGAACCTAGCCGGGGATCTCGCAAGAAGAAAGACCAAGAGCTCCCACTGACATCCTCTTCTGTACCAGAGTCTAGGGATGAAGAGTACGAGGATATGCTGGGTGGTGAAATGGACAAGAAGATGGAATACGACTTCACTGAAGAGGATGACGAGCAAGAATCTCTAGAACTCTCGTATCAGAGTACGAAGAAGAAACGAGATGGTATGGAGATGCCACGGGACATTGAAGATGAATTACCCCAGCATGAGATTCTCACTAAACACAATACTAGCGGCGGTGGCAAGAAAAAGAAAGACAAGTCTTCCGACGAACACGGAGCAGAGGAAACGAGTAGTGTGCGGAACGCCAAAC
>NW_007410012.1:0-644 GCF_000475195.1 Diaphorina citri
GGTCTACGTACATTTCAACACGATCGTCATTTGTCTTCCTTTGCCCTTCGCTTTTCGGACAATAAGACCTCCGTTGTTGTTGTTGTTGTTGTTACAGTTGTCTCTATTAAACCTCTTAAAAACCCCCTCTAAAAATGTAAATATTTTCAGTGGACATAATCAGTGCCAATCCATTTTACTTGAGTGCCTTTATTTTTTGTCGACTGTCATAATATTATGTACATATTAGTTATGTAATATTACGTATCTATGTATTTATTATGGTTATATACCTACATGTACACGTACCTATCTATTTATTATAGTTATGTAATATTTATATGCATGTACATATTAGTCATTCGAGAAGCTTCATTTGTTTATAGAGAGATGCACTTAAGTGACTGACAATGCCACTCAATGGTACATATTAGTCATTCGAGAAGTCTCATTTGTTTATAGAGAGATGCACTCAAGTGACTGACAATGCCACTCAATGCGGTCTTGATAATGAAGTGCTGACCTTAGCCTTGCAATCTGGAGGTCACTGGTTCGAAGTCGGCACAGACGGATTTCTATCACATCCACAATCAATCGCGTCATTTTCATTCTAATCATCGCGTCGCATTTAATAGATCAGTTGCGCTTACTTGGGTGATGTTTCG
>NW_007410013.1:0-644 GCF_000475195.1 Diaphorina citri
GGTCAATTATTCCATCAAATTTCTTCGATGTTACCTACTATAGGCATAAAGCAGCGCGCCCTTATATGTCCCATTTCCGTCCAGACTAGGTTGTTTGTCCCGTATACTTACGTCCCGTCTCTTTTCTGTCCCGTATACGTCCCGTCTCTTTTCTGTCCCGTATACGTTCCGTCTCTTTTCTGTCCCGACTAGGTTATTTCATAAAAGCCATGCTTGCGACTGTAGTCGGAAACTATGCAGAGACGGGACGTATGAGATCCACGCACACTTAGGTATCCATCACGGATAGGTACGTTCCGTCTTCTTATGTCTAGCTTGTTCCATATTACTTTACATTGGATCAAATGCACGACCACACACTTATCCAAGTCCAAGATTCAGTCCGTCTCCGTGCTGGATAAGTGTGGACCCGAGAACTTACCTTATCTGACGTTTGGGATAAAGTTTGTCCTGGGCAAGAATCGAAACCGTGGCCTACAGCTTATAATGCCTGTCATTTACGCTCAGACCCTCTAACTCTAACGTATGTGGCCTAAAAGGTTCGAGACCCAGTTATCGTGTTCGTGTGACCGTCTGACGCGTCAAGCTTTTTCGCCACACAACTTGAGATGGTCTTCGTATTCTTGAGAGTTCATTGCAACGGT
>NW_007410014.1:0-644 GCF_000475195.1 Diaphorina citri
AGCCTACTGCTGGAGTAAAGGGACTTTTCAGTCCTATGCGAGCAGTATAAATAAGCACTATTATTATTATTATTACACGCCATTATTACCTTCCCCTATCCTTCTTTTACCCTCTCTATCATTCTTACTTCTTACCCAATTTACCCTCTCTGTCATTCTTACCATTTTCACCCTCTCTATCATTCTTACTCCCTGTTATTATTACCCATTTTTCCTTCGTTTAATGGGACCAGACCATTTCCTTTCAGTTTTATTGTTGCAGGCACATTCTTCGCCAGTTGTTAGTAGCGGAGTTTAATTGTTTACCATGTGACGTACTGGGTGATGTCAACCACTTGTTTCAGCTATGGTGTGTTGTTGTATGTAGTGTTATTGTATGGTGTGTTATTGTAACTGAATTAATTGAAGATAATGTGCATACCGAATCAAGCCAGCAAGTAAGTAAGCAATTAAGCGACCAAGCAATTAACAAACCTGCAAGCAAAAGCTAGCAACTAAGGAAGCTAGGAAGCTAAACTTTGGCCATCCAGTAAGTAGCTTTTCTTCTTTCTTCTTCTTCTTTCTTCTTCTTCTTCTTCGTCGGAATTACTAATATAGCACTTGTCTCATGCCAAATTGTCAAAGCATGGTTTCAGAACTTCACT
>NW_007410015.1:0-644 GCF_000475195.1 Diaphorina citri
TCATGTTTCGATTGATGAACTAATCTCAATAGGCTAAATTTTCATGCTGTGAATTTTTAATCATTAATTTTAACTCCCACAAAAACACTGAGTTGGTGTTACAGATCATCAATGAAAACTAATCCGTTAACGATTTTAATATTTGATGATTTCATTTAAAATGCTCCGGATAGATTACTCCGTTTTGGAGGATATAAAAGTGCCCTTCGGTACGAACGACCTAACTGTCCGTAGTGTTAGAGTGCCAAAATAAAAAAATCCCTATCTCATATTAAAGCATCTCCTGTCATCCTCTTCCCGTGGTTAACATTTTTACCACCTAGAAACTTTCCATTATAAAATAATGGCCAATACCTACCTACCACCCAGATTTTGGTAGGATCTCGTAGTCGAGTCTATTTAGACCATTTTCAGGAAACAATGTATCTACGAGTCAGTGGATACCTAGTACAAGTTTAACAAGGTATTTAAATTAACAGTGCAAAAAAATCGTGATGCATGGTTTGGTATTAAAAATAATGCAAATAAGTCTAGATTCTTACTCGTGTATCTATAGAAAACTGCAGGGACATTTTTGGAGGGTAAACAGACTAAAGCGTTCAGAAAGTGTTTTTTTTTTTTTTTTAATGTAAGTAGGTAATTAT
>NW_007410016.1:0-644 GCF_000475195.1 Diaphorina citri
TTAGTCCAGTTAGTAACTTAGTAAACTGATTAGTCCAGTTAGTAACTTAGTAAACTGATTAGTCCAGTTAGTAACTTAAGTCTACTGAGGTCTTTTCGTCCCGATATCGAACAGAGAAGGAAGACAGGATAGAAGGAAGACTCTCTTCTTCTCCTTCTTCTCCTCCTCCACCTCCTAATTCTTCTTCTCCTCCTCCTTCTTCTCCTCCTCCTTCTTCTTCTCCTTCTTCTATTTCTTCTCCTCTTCCTCCTTCGTCTTCCAATCCACTTCCTCCTTCTCCTACTTCTTCTTCTCCTTCTCCTTCTTCTCCTCCTCCTCCTTCTTCTATTTCTTCTCCTTCTCCCTCTTCTTCCTCTTCTCCTTCCCCTCTTCCTCCTTCGTCTTCCCCTCCACCTCCTCCTTCTTCTACTTCTTCTTCTCCTCCTCCTTCTCCTCCTCCTCCTTCTTCTCCTTCTCCTTCTTCTCCTTCCCCTCTTCCTCCTTCGTCTTCCCCTCCACCTCCTCCTTCTTCAGTTCTTCTCCTCCTCCTTCTTCTTCTCCTCCTCCTTCTCCATCTCCTCTCCTCGTTATTTCTCTTCGTTCTCACACAATAGAAGGTAAATCAACATCACCACATGACGTCAGGAAAGTGTGAACTTTGGCGA
>NW_007410017.1:0-644 GCF_000475195.1 Diaphorina citri
AATAAGTCATGCAACTTGGACCCAACTTGTAACTAGTGATGTCACCCAAACTTATACTTGGATAGGTACACAATACACATATTAGGTACCCCATGTCATGCACTGGAATTATTGAAAGCTTGGCAAGTTTGCATGCATTTAGACGCGTGCCATTCGTTTCTTCACAAATAAGTAAACCTTGCTTGAAGATTGCTTCATTACTTGCCAACAATTGGTCCAATGGAGGAGTTGCAAATGGGTAAAAATTAGTAATAAATGGTCGATTCCTATGTAAAAAGTTGTGAAAAATCCAAATCTGAGGTCCAAACCGAAAAAAAATAACTGTAAAAGGTCGAAAATTTAATTTTCATTTTCCGTTCTAATGAAAGAGTTCAAAGAGTTGTGACGTCAGATTTCACGTCAAAATGCGCAGAAACCCATGCGCACAAACAAACGAGGCGGGAGTCATGAATTATGACGTCATCGCGTACGGGAGCATATGCCGTGACGTCAAAGTTCACGATTTACCGGTATTTTTTAAATCGATTTATCTCGGGATCTAAAAGACGTAGAAGAAAAAGAAAAACTCCCTTGGTCCTCATTTTTCCTGCTCTATGACTTTGAAACACCACCCAAGTAAGCGCAACTGATCTATTGAAATTATC
>NW_007410018.1:0-644 GCF_000475195.1 Diaphorina citri
TAATATCAGTACTATTCTCCATGTCAGTCCGGAAACTTGGCTGTAGAATCTTCATACGTTTTGCGGCGTGCAATATTGCTTTGATGTGTGCAATATTGGTCTGCTAATTGTTCAAATCAAGTGTGTCGATCGAACGATCTTACCTGTCGAGCGAGAAATTGTGATTTTTCTTTGTCAGTACTGCATTTGGTCTAGTTTAAGTACACTGTTTGTCAGTGTTTCTTGTTACCTATATTTTTTTGTGAATTTGTCTGTGTATGTCGTGAGGTTTTGAAAGACAAGAAATTTTCTCGAAGAAAAGTTAATCGTACTAAAAGTTGTATCTAGGTTTTTATTTGGGATCGAACATTGAACTTAAAACTAATTCAAAGGTGGACTTAAAAAATAGCAACTGTTGTAGTTTCCGCGAAAACATAAACATGTTATTAGAACAATGAAACAGTATTGAACCTAACTTTAGGTGTTTTATTGAAAGTGACTATTTGACAACGATGTCGGATCCGCCCCAGAAAGTTCCCACTGAGGGGGACCCAGACAAATCCAAAGTAACATCCGTTACGTAAGTGCTTTTCTTTAAAATTAATTCACTTGATTGGTAGTAAAACTCCACCGATCACAATAAAATTTATGATTCAATTAAACCA
>NW_007410019.1:0-644 GCF_000475195.1 Diaphorina citri
TTTTTTTTTTTACTTGAACTTGGAAATAATATTACCTACGAAGGTAACTAAGCGTTGGCTTTGAAAGGAATCATTTTACTTGTTACCGTTTGTTTTTCGTGAAATTTTCGGAGGAAAACTCGTATCCTCTGGCTATACAGTTGAGAGCTCGAAACCATGATCCAAAGATGCTTGTCTAAACACCCTGTATTTGTTCAAGTAAAACGGACCTCGCAGAGGAACCAAATATTCATCGAAGATGATAAACAAATGTAGGCAGAAGGAACAGCTCATCTCAATTCAACCAAATTGATTTTAACGAAAAAAGTTTCATTATGCCAATCAATGTGACACATATGAATTCTTTATCTCTCGAACACAATATAAATGGGATGGGAATTGTCTATCTGATTGATTCAAGAAGTGTGGGTGCCTGGAGTGATAGCGAAGTAGAAAGTAAGATTGATTCTAATGTACCCATAGGTATTGTAGCAGACAGGATCTTGAACTACTTTAGATGAGATGGAGATGAGCATGAAGATTGAAGATCAACAACGTGAAGATCTTGAGATATTGATTGGCACACTTCAAATATTGATGAATCGACTGTACGTTTGACTTGTGCTCAACAATAACTTTGAAATAGTGTTTGAAGAACCACTGAG
>NW_007410020.1:0-644 GCF_000475195.1 Diaphorina citri
ATGCATGTCGCACAATGGCATGATTCATGGTTATCATGTCATTGAGTATACAGGGTGTTCTACTTATAACCGTGTCCGGCCCCCACACAGAAAGTTGGCACATAAAAAAGGTAGGTGTAGGGGTAGGGAATAATAAAATGTGCTTGATAAAAGGTTCATAGTGTAATCAATCTAATCATCTATTCATTCTAAGCATTTTGGTTGACCTGTCAGAAAGTTGGTCCATGAAAAAGTTAATTAGACATTTTGCTTGATCAGCTTGATAAAATGTGCAAGTATGCCTTTTGGTTCGACTTGGTGTTCATGAAAGCGAAAAGGGAAAAATCTTTAGCATATCGCCAATATTTGTCAATTTTCGGAAATAGAATTTCAAAATTCATAGTACCTAGAGTTGTATTTTCCTTTTGGAAACGGAATCGATTCCGATGGTGCGCCATCTTGGACTTCCAATGGTTTAGTACAGACGCTATCACGGCAAAAGGAGGGAAACGAACTTCAGAAGACTGGAAATTCTCAAAGTAACAATGAAAGTAGGGACAGAGGATTCTTCTGACCCAGTGATACATGAATTGGACCACCCGGTATGGTTATTAATGTCACTGAGGAGATAGCTAGGTTCCTACTTAGAGAGACACTTGGTTAGT
>NW_007410021.1:0-644 GCF_000475195.1 Diaphorina citri
ATTTTCGTCGTCATATTTTAATTATAGTACCTACTCTATATTTCAAAATGAATCTACATAACACCTTCTTTGTTAGTATAGGTCGATAATTAAGATATAACAGCCAACAAGTTTTAAATCCACCAGGTATAACTATACCTAAACATTCAAGTAGGTTTGTATGACATAATAGAGTCCAAGCTTTTTGAATGTCCAATATGAGACAGGTTTGAAAATCCAATGGAAAAGTTTAACGAAATATGTGAGAGTTTTGCCGTCTCCACTATTTTGACATGTTGAAATTAGTGGAGATGTCAAAATTCTCCATGTATTACTTGGTGACTGGTTATGTAAATGCTGTCTATACTTCGTAACGATAAAATCTTGAGCTGTTTCGAAAATTTTCTTGTGAAGATTGGATGATTTTTTAGCGGTCCTCCGTACAATCCAGCTCTCACGTATTATTCGCTGTTGCTGTTTTGACTGGGGCTAAGTTGCTGTAACTTGTATTTGTATTGCAATTTGCATTAGCTTCTGAATTTAAACAAGTATCTAGGTACTTACTACATAACTGTTTAAAAGTTACTTGCCAACTGCCTATAGGGTTATCTTGGGAACAACATTCCACACCGTGGGTTCCAACCCCAGCCTTCAGACCCAGTTTT